>NW_004444072.1:2819952-2845321 GCF_000243295.1 Trichechus manatus latirostris | reverse complement strand
GTGTGTGTGTGTGTGTGTGTGTGTGTGTGTGTGTGAGAGAGAGAGAGAGAGAGAGAAGAGGGATATGAGAGATGGTGGTCAGGAAGAGAGTGGTTAGAGGCAGAAACACAGACTGGGAGAGGCAATGAAATAAGGACAAGAAAGAAAAATAACCTATTACACCGATCACTGATAGTTCTTAGTAGCACCATTCATTCAGAATGAATTGTATAGTATGTTACAACATCTCTTATGGAATTACCTTGATTTGCTTAACCACGTATATTGTTTAACTTAATGTATATCTGTTTTCTTTCCCCAGTTATACTCTATGTGAGTGTGTATTATGTGTATATTTTTCTTTGTCTTTAAACCTTTATAGTAGTTACCTTTAAGATTCAGTGCATGTGTGAATGAACTGTTTCTTCTCATCCTTATAAACACTTTGAGCTCCTCTGTCCAGTATGAGAGCCACCAGTCACCTGAGGCTATTTAAACTGAAGTTTAAATTGATTAAAATGAAATACAGTTAAAAATGTAGTTCTTCAGCTACACTAGCCATATTTCAGCTGCTCAGTAGCCACATGTGACTACTGGTTACCAGACTGGCCAGTCAGATATAGAACATTTTCATCATCTCAGAAAGCCTTATTGGATAGTGCTGACCTGCAGGTTATCAAGTGAATAATGGATTCAGTTAAACTCTAATCTTTTTAAGAGAAACTATGTATTTCAGGCATGGATGTATTTCTATATGTGTAATATCATTTATGTCAACCCAGTCTTGAAAAACATACTTTAAGAGATAAGGTTGACTTTTAATTAGCACATCAGATTTTGTTATATAAATGCCTATTTCTAAATTACTGGAAAGTAATTTGTTCTCGATGCTGTAAGCATTTACCTTACAGTATTGGTTACATTACAGACTGTGGCAAATTCTTCATCATGTGATGGAAATTTAAATATCAAGGTAAATGCGGTAGCATGGGGATGGGGAGAAGGTAGGGTGGACGGGCCTGCGGGGAGAAAAGTCTCTGAGAAGGGAATTTTTCCTTAATTATTAATTATATAAGAAACATTAGTAGACTATGGAATATCAGATGTATTCACTTTAGACAACTTCATAGAGACTGTCTGGTACAGGATCCTTACCTCATTTCTAAATGCTTACTCTTTGATTAATAATATAATGAATGACCTTTATTATGTACTTAATTTTTCATAACCTTGTGATAAAGCTTTTCTTGATTCTTTTTCTACAAGTACAACTTTTGAGTTTAACTATTTTAATATATTCCTGAATTTAGAAGCTCTTAAACTTCATATTTTGAAGGAAATGAATGTTCTATCTGATAGACCGTAACTGTTACTGTCTCACTTAAGTCCTTCTGGATATTGAGGTAGAGGCACAACATTTCTCAATTCACAGTTAAATCTAAACCTGAATCAAAATGTCATTTTGAATTTTAACAAACCTCCATATAGTGTACTATTTGTTGCCTTTGTTTCAATGGTGCTTCATCATAGGAGAACATATTTCAGCTAGCCGTAGAAGAAATCCATTTTAAGCTTGTAGGTGATTGTGCATTCTGTTCTTATATTTATTCATATATATATGATATGCCTTGATGTTTCATTATGGAGGAAAAAAAGATTTAAATAAAAGTAAGTTTTAAAAAATTCCTGATACAAGAAGCAAAAAAGCCAGTACAGTTTCTAATTGCCTTTTAGAGACTCTGAGTTCCCTCATTACCTGTGATTTAAGCTAAAAATGAGGTAATTATAGATAACATCAGTGTTTATCTGGTTGATCTTGGCACCTGCAGTCCTAATGTTGTAGCGTACCCATATCTGGTGCCACACTTTACAGTCTGATGCTGACATATCTAATTTACACTTATATTTCCATTGATTTTTAGGTTAGATGTTCCTTGTTCTATTTGAAAAGTATTTTCAAAATCATTACCTTTAAAATGATATAAAAGGTATATACTTTTTTATGTGAAATATTTTAATTATGTCACAGTCCTTTCTATAGAAATATTTCTTTAATATATTTTGTATAGGTTAGATTATAATCTACAGATTAAAATATTTATTTTTACCCTTTTCCCTTGAGTTTGATGAAACTAATGTGATCGTAATTAATATTGTAGTTTTTCAAACATCAGCTTGCACTTTAGGATTATAAAATTGTATCAATCTTTTTGCATCAAGTTCAGTTTTCTCATTTTGTGCGTCCTCCCCTTTGATAATTCCACCCATCTGATTCTGATCTGCTGAAAAATCACCTGGCTTAACTCTGATCTCTTTGAAAATCACCTTCATTCTGCTTTGGCCTTTAGTCAAATTGCAACAACAAGATGATCATGGTTGGCTGGTAAAATCCATTGTTGTCGAGCCAATTCTGACTCATGGCTACCCCATGTGTTATAGAGTAGAACTGCTCCATAGGGTTTTCTTGGCTGTAATCTTTAGGGAAGCAGAGTGCAGTGGAAGAAAGTTTGTCTGGTAGACCCTGTAAAATGGTCACCTCTGAGTGCTCCCTCTACCACACTCCCCTTTCAGCACATCTCCCTGACAGCCAGGAGCATGTCCCCTCCCTCTCCTTTCTCTCCCAATCTCTGTGACTTGCTGGGCTTCCAAGGCATGCTAATCCCATCTCTGTTTCACTCATCAATTTCATTATCAGTAGAAAGCAAGGTAGCTCCTTTTTAAAGTAAGTACTGGAGATCCTAAATACCAGAGTATGTGTAGTCTCTGAACTCTTTATTATTACTGTAGTTGTTTGAGTTTCTTGAATTAATCCCATAGACTCCTTTTTGGTATAGATATGCCTGAAAATCGGTAGAAACCATCATATAAAATATAAAATATCCATGTAAAGTTAACATTTTCTATAGTGTATCACCATTTGGAACAATGATCCAGAAATTTTCTAGTCCTGAATTAGCACACAGTTCAGTCATTTATGTGTCATTTAAATTATGAAAGTACTTAATTAAAGTAAAAAGCACTAACTAGTTTCATACTGATTTTATGTGCATGTCCTGGGAAAATATTAAAATACATAGTTAAAAAAATAAATATCCTTATAATCAGCAGCTATATTTATTCACTGTGTATTCTAATTGACTTCCATGTCATAAAACCATTTACTGAGAAATGATTGAATTGTCCGGGTACTCCCTGGACTCCCTGCAATGCTCATGACCAACATTTTTAATCAGTCACAATGTTCTTTTCTGATGGGCCCAGTTAGGCTTAGAATCCTTCCCAACACAGTGCTTCCAAGGCAGTCGCAACTAGTGCATTACCACTGACATAAGAAACGAAACCTAACCATCTCCACCTCTCCCTGCTTCTTCTTGTTGTTAGGTGCCTGTGAGTTGCTTCCAACTCACAGCGACCCCATGTACAACAGAATGAAACACTACCTGGTCCTGCACCATCCTCACAATTGTTGTTATGCTTCAGCCCATTGTTGTAGCCATTGTTCTGTCATTCTATCATGTTGAGGATCTTCCTCTTTTTTGCTTACCCTCTACTTTTCTAAGCATGATGTCCTTCTCCAGGGACTGGTCCCTCCTAAGAACACGTCCAAAGTATGTGAGATGAAGTCTTGCCATCTTTGTTTCTAATGAGCATTCTGGCTACACTTCTTGCTAGACAGATTTCTTCATTCTTTTGGTAGTCCATAGTATATTCAGTATTGTTAGCCAACACCATAATTCAAAGGAATCAGTTCTTCCTTGTTCATTGTCCAGCTTTCACATGCATATGAGGCGGTTGAAAACACCATGGCTTGGGTCAGGCGCACCTTAGTCCTCAAAGTGACATCTCTGCTTTTTTAACACTTTCAAGAGGTCTTTTGCAGCAGATTTGCAATGCAGTGCATCGTTTGATTTCCTGACTGCTGCTTCCATGGTCATTGATTGTGGATCCAAGTGAATCCTTGACAACTTCAGTCTTTTCTCTATTTATCATGATGTTGCTTGTTGGTTCGGTTGTATGGATTTTTGTTTTCTTTATATTGAGGGGTAATCCATACTGAAGGTTGTAGTCTTTGATCTTTATCAGTGAGTGCTTCAAGTCCTCTTCACTTTCAGCAAGCAAAGTTGTGTCTTCTGCATATCGCAGGTTGTTAACGAGTCTTCTTCCAATCCTGATGCCCCATTCTTCTTCATATAGTCCAGCTTCTTTGATTATTTGCTCAGCATAATGATTGAGTAAGTATGGTGAAAGGATACAACCCTGACGCATACCTTTCTTGACTTTAACCAGGCAGTATCCCCTTGTTCTGTTTGAACAACTGCCTCTTGGTCTAAGTATAGGTTCCTCATGAGCACGGTTAAGTGTTCTGGAATTCCCATTCTTCCCAGTGTTACCCATAATTTGTTATGATCCATACAGTTGAATGTGTTTGCGTACTCAATAAAACACAGGTAAACATCTTTCTGGTGTTGTCTATTCTCTACTTTTAGCCATGATCCATTTGGCATCAGCAGCGATATCCCTTGTTCTACTTCCTCTTCTGAATCCAGCTTGAATTTCTGGCAGTTCCCTGTCGATGTACTGCTGCAACTGCCTTTGAATGATCTTCAGCAAAATTTTACTTGAGTGTGATGTTAATGGTATTGTTTGCTAATTTCCACGTTCTTTTGGATCACCTTTCTTTGGAATGGGTACAAATATGGATTTCTTCCAGTTGATTGGCCAAGTAGCTGTCTTCCAAATTTCTTGGCATAGACGAGTGAGCGCTTCCAGTGCTGCATCCGTTTGTTGAAACATCTCAGTTGGTAATCCGTCAATTCCTGGAGCCTTGTTTTTTGCCAGTGCCTTCAGCACAGGTTGGACCTTTTCCTTTAGCACCATCGGTTCCTGATCATATGTTACCTCCTGAACCATCTGAACATCGACCAATTCTTTTTGGTACAGTGGCTCTGTGTATTCCTTCCCTCTTCTTTTGATGCTTCCTTAGAGTTAACTCTACTTTGAGGAGACAGCTCTTCCCCAGTCCTAATTTGAGTGCCTTCCAAATCAAGGGGCTCATCTTCTGGTACTATATCAGACAATGTTCCACTGCTATTCATAAGGTTTCACTGGCCAATTTTTTTCAGAAGTAGACTGCCAGGTCCTTCTTCCTAGTCTGCCTTAATCTGGAAGCTCTGCTGAAACCTGTCCACCAAGGGTAACCCTGCTAGTATTTAAAATACTAGTGCCAAAGCTTCCGTTATCACAGCGGCATGCAAGCCACACAGTATAACGAACTTACAGACACATGGTGTTCTCCCTGCTTATTAGATGCTGATTATGTTTTCTGGGACCCAGTGCCTGCAAGGCAGAGTAGTAGCCACTAGATGGCAGGAGTGCTTTATCACGGAAGTCCTGAAGGCCCAGGTTTCTGATCTCTGCCCCATTTAAAGCTTTTAAGTACCTAAATGTTCCAGATTGTTGACTTACCTCTTCAGTCCAACATGTGAAAACTCTTCGCTCTGTCCTTGAACTTGATACTCGAAAGCGAAAAATCTGCGGAAGATTGTAGAATCCTGCCTTGTCTATCTTACCTTGATGCCAAGAGTCCAATTTCACCCTTTGATTTCTGGAGTATCATGTTCCCTTTTAGTGTTTCTTGTCTCCGTGTTACTATAGGAAGATGCTTTTCCTAATTCTCATTCTTTTTTTTTTTCTCTATGTTATTTTTCTGAGGCTCAGTTTCCTCATCCATAAAGAGGGGTTAAAAATACCCACCCTAGGATGATCATTGTAGAGGTTAGAAGTGATTCTCCTAAATAATTACCTCTTATGAGTGGAATTATTTTAGCATTTTAAATGACATTATCATATTTTTATGAATTATTACAAGTACATTATGTGTATATTTGTAAAACAAAGTTTAGCAAGTACCTTTTCCTCTATTTTTTTTATTTAACTGAAAAATTCCACCAGTGACTTCTCAGTATTTCCTGTTCTTTTCCCACGTTTTCCCATTCATATTTGTGATCATATACATCTTTTCATTTTGTCCAGCTCCCCTAGAAGGCCTAAACTTTTCAACATTCTGCCTTCCGGAGTCTGTTATTATCTATCTTGAGTTTTAATATTCTGGTGGAAAGCTATTTCTCCCTCCTCTGTGTTACCAGCGCACTTCACATTAATCATATCATTGTTGATTTACATCCATCCATCTACTTCCTTAACTTATTTCATGCTTTTTTAAGTATATCTTTATGAGTGCTGAGCCCTGGTGGCACAGTGGTTAAGAGCTCAGGCTGCTAACCAAAAGGTCAGCAGTTTGAATTCACCAGCTGCTCCTTGGAAACCCTGTAGGGCAGTTCTACTCTGTCCTATAGGGTCATTATGAGTTGGAATCGACTAGACAGCAACAGGTTTGGTTTTGGTTTAAGCACATAAAAAAGAAGAAAACAGTTGCTGTTGAGTCGATCCCAACCCATGGTGACACCATGTGCTTCAGAGTAGAACTACCCTCCATAGGAAGCACATCACCAGGGCTTTCTTCTGAGGTACTTCTTGGTGAGTTCAAACCGTCAGCCTTTCGGTTAGTAGCCCAGTGCTTGACCATTTCCACCATCCAGGGACTCTTGCTAAGCACATAGTAGGCACTTAATGTTTATTATGTTTATTTTGTATCACTGTTTATTGATGAAACACTGTTCCACAGAAGAGAAAGACGATTAGTAGATTATCTTCTGGCCTTTATGTTAGAACTCATCATCAGTTTGAGATGTTCTGCCTTAACTGAACTATATAAGTACCCACGAATAAATTCAAATGATTGTGATTTTCAAAAATAGTGTTTCCATTTCACATACCTCAGTCTCTTTTTCTCTGTACCAACGCTGTAATCAAGGCACTGGGTCTTATTTAAGCTAACAAATAATTATCTTTCATTACGTAAGGAGTATGTAACTTGACCTTAAAAGGTTGCTGCTGAACTTGACAAGATGGCAATGCATCCAGCCTCCAGCTGTGCTTGCGTTTTCACGATGTCTTGGTACCTGTGAATGGGAGCTGATTCCGGAAGAGGCTAGAGGAGTCATTACCCTCTACTTCCTTCTCTTACCTGGAATGTGTTGGTGTTTTCAGGCCAGTGGAACTGCATGGCCTCTCACAAGTTATGATCCCTTTTGGGCTTAAAATACATTTCAAAATCTGTGTGTTTTGTTCACAGACCACAAGTTCTTTAAATTTACTTACGGTTTCTGAGATGTACTCCTCTAATGCACTTGTCTACTTATTTTGAATATTACTGAATACTGGAAAATTGGATAAAAGCAAAACTTGAGCAATACGAAGCATGAGTCATACATGTGGCATTGTGTGGAAGTGGAAAATATATTTTAAATATTCTAGGTAATATGAGTGGATTAAATTGGTAACAAATAACAAGATTTCAGTGAATATTTATTTGACCTTGGAGTGGCTAAGACATGTTTGAACAGGAAGACAATCGAAAGAGCAGCAAGGGACAATAATATTAGATTTAAACTATATACAGATTAAACTTTACTGTATTGAAAATCAAGGCAGTTAGGTGTGTGTGTGTGTTTGTGCGTGTATGGCAGACATAGGTGTGACATCTTTAATGTATGAAGAATTCCTTTCTTGGATCAATAAGAAGGCACACTACAAATATAATAATTATTAATAATATTATTAATTGTTAAAAATGTTATGATATGCTAGGTACCCTTCTAAGGGCTTTTCATGTATTAACTGTTTTTAATCTTCAGAATAATTCTTTGAGATAGACACTATTATTATTCCATTTTACATTGAGGAAACTCAGGCACAGGGAGGTTAAGTAACTTGCCCATGTTCGCACAGTTAGTAAGTGGCAGTGCTGCTAGGATTTGAACCCGGGAGTGTATCTGTGATGTCCGTGCTCTTAACCACTATCCTATACGCCTTAAAATGGGCACAAGACAAGACAGGAAGTTTAAAAATGAAGAATTACAAATGACCAAAAAGTATGAGAATTTTTCAGTTTCACTAATAATAAAAATGCAAATTAAAATCAAATATTGTTTTCTCTTATGAGTAGAGTGATAAGAATAAGTAATTTTCATGGAGTGGTGGTGAGAATGTATTTCTTTCAGTATGGGGTTGAAACGTATGTCCCATTGTGCATACTTAGCCCCAAAGCCCTACTGGCAGAAGGCTCGACGTGATTAGGGCTCAGTGCTGCAGGGTTGAAGCTAGAATTTCTCTTGCTGATGGCAGCAGAAAGAGTGTGCCATTGCCTTTGGTCACTCTTCTGGAGCTCCTTGGAGAAGCCGCAGCTTGCTTCCTGGTCAGACTTGAACTTTAGATGTACAGCTGGTTAGACTGGTTGTCTTTTCACGGAACGAGTAGGATCTGGCCAATGACAACTGCATGTATATACAAGGATGGTTGAGAGTTGTAGAGGATTTTTAAGAGATTGCCAGGGTTTCAGCTTTGATAATAAATGTTAAATTATAAATTTATTTTATTGTAGCATGTTGGAATTTGAGAGGGATTTCATAAAGTTGAAATTACTAACCTCAACTGTTGACAAATAATTCTTGGTGTTTAGTTTGTTGCAAGATGCAGGAAATATAGGTCTAATTCCTTTATTCAGACTCAGTAAATGGTTTGGGACAATTAATTTCCAATTGTTTCCCAGTGGAGCAGATTTACTTGTATATTAATGAGGCACAGGTGTTAGGCCCCTTGTGTCTGCGTGCCTGGGAGGCATATTTCAGTTGTTTATCTAGTCAGCCATAGGTGCTGTAAGGTACTCAAGCTTGCCTTTAGCAGTTTATACAGTGAGGCTTTTTAATTTTTTTTTTTTTTTCAAATTTGCCCACACCTGTTAAAATTTTAAAACTGATCATGTAGAGAGAAGTTGCAGAGATTTCAATAGTAAATAGCACTAAAAGTTAAAAAAAGTAGTCTTCTATTATGCTTAACTGCCTATCCTGACATTTAAGAGAAATGGGTTCATTTAATCAGATATTTCATGTGAGAAGCCAATATAATCAACAGTACACTTTTTTGTTATATGTGTTTGGGGCAGGTATATCTTTGTCAATGGCTAAAGCAGTTATATGCTTATATTAATATTAATTTTTTCTTGTTTATTCACTGAACTGCATTATCAACATTTTGGAGGAAATGGAATAGCCTCCATAGACATTATGAATTTCAGTTGCTGGCATAATTATAGTGATCTACATATTCATTAAATCTACAGAAGAACTGTGTCCAGAAAGACAGCCACGCATTCAGAAACAGTCCACAACTAAATATATACGTTTTAAAAGTTGCGTTCCTTAGATTTCTTTAAAATTGATTTCCTGTAACACTCCTCTCCAAGCAGAAGAATTTTAACAAAAGGATCCCCATGCTTTGATTTCTTGCATATAGGAAAGAATGGGAAGAACTATTTGTAAACAACAATTACTTGGCAACAATAAGGCTTAAGGGGATTAATGGGCAGCTGAGAAGCAGCAGGTTCCGCAGTATTTGCTGGAAGGTAAGAAGAAAATATTTATTTACAGTTTGTGGTAGCAATATATCAACACGTTACCTGATACCCCTGCAAGATTACCCATGCAGGGGATCACTGAATTTTCTAGGAGACTTCATTCCCAATTTTTTGGCCATCCACTTTATGTTTCATAGGACATTTACTAATAAGGTTGAATCACCTTAGTCCTGAATAACTGCCGTTGGTACAGGAGTCGTTTGAAATGACTGCCTGTGCATCTCATTTGGTGGTGTGGAATTCAGAGCAACACCTTCCCAGTCCCCAGAGGCTTTTTACAGAAACCCTTGAAGCTGAGCAGGTGAAGGGGGTAGGGGTTAACTTTCAGGTTCTTATTTTATCGAGTGCCGTCATTTATTCATCCTACCCTTTTTCTTCATAAATAGCACATGGAGAGGATTTTTCACATTTTTTTTTTTTTTTTAATTGAAACACAAAATGAAAGAGCAGCAAGAAGGAGAAGTGGAAGGAAATTGAGTCAGTCTCCTTCAGAGAAAAAGGACCACTGGTTACCAAAACTAATAATAATAATTGGCAGTTATCTTTTTAATTGCTTTGAATTATTGTCCCTTTTTGTTTTCATATAATTAATTTAGGTTTAGATTCATTTCTAAACTGACTTCTATTGAAAGTTTTTAGGATTATCTGCATAAATTGAGCATAGAGTGTGTGCAAGTAAAGACAGTAAGAAACACATGATGTATTAGACACTTTCAGATTTAATAATTTAGATTTAATAATTAAAATACATTTTTCTTCTGTTAGATGCAAGCAGTAAAGGCAGGAGACCTGCTGTTGGAATATTTGTATACAGATGTTTGTGCCCCACCCGCTTCCTTGTTTTAACTTTTAGTATCCTTCCTCTGCTAAAAATAAACCCAAATCCAGATTTATTTTAATGTTGTATTAAACTAAATTAAATCAAATTTGTCTTTTTAAGAATGCTTATTGTTTTCATAAACTGATTACCAGCTGTAAATTACGTTTTCTGCTGTAAAAGGAACAAGGTCGCTTCTTAGACTGTGTCCTCAGACTGTTCCTCTCTGTCCTTTACTTGGCTTATTTTAAGGCAAAAACTTAAACCTAGAAACTACTAATTGGACCTTGTGCTTATTAATGCCCCCCTGACAGCCCCATTAAGATTAGAATGTAAAATGGGAATTATACTTGAACCTCAATGCATTTTTATTGTTTATTTTTAATATAAATCTGGTCCAGAGGGAAGATTGATTCCACTTTGTGGTGTAGCTTTGGGGATCTTCTTTTCTGGTCTTTGGTTATTCACTTTTCAAATTATCCCTTCGTATGTTTCTTAAATATCCCCAAATATAAAATTATTGAGAATTGCAATGATGATACGAATATGAAATACCATGAATGTGAATATCTTTCAATTTTCAGTGATGCTGTTTGGCATAGTTTCACATTTTGCTTATGATTTTTACAAAAGTTTCCTTTTTTTTCCTGACAGCTTTTTCTTTGTGTTCTTCCTCAAGATAAAAGTCAGTGGATAAGTAAAATTGAAGAATTAAGAGCCTGGTATAGCAACGTTAAAGAAATAGTAAGTTTTATTTTAATTAATGTAATTGTTTTCTTCTGTGTGCTTCAAAGTCCTATAGTCTCTTATCATTGTGTGTTTGTTTTTTTTCTCTACCAGCATATCACAAACCCAAGGAAGGTTGTTGGCCAGCAAGACTTGATGATCAATAATCCCCTTTCACAGGATGAAGGGGTAAAGTTCAACTTTATTCAATTTTATCTCACCTTTTTTGCCCCTAAGAATATACTCATGAGACTGGTTGTCAAAATCACCGTGAAAGAACTGTTTTCATGCCCACTATTCTTTATCCCTTGCAAAACCTGATGGAAATTATTCTATGCTATGTACATGATGTGTTGTCAGAAGTTTATGATCTGTTTCTGTGGAATGGTACTACAGAGGGGAGATCCTAAGGATGAAGATAGAACTGTCTTACCAAGGTTGGAACGGACAATGGGGGACTAAGGAGAGACTCCCTTCATGATAATTAGAGAAGGGTTCACTTGGCAGGACTAACTCTCAGGAAGAACGAGGTAACTATTTGTAGTGAGTCTGAAAAAGTTTTTATACATTCAGGCCTACCTCCACTTTTATTCTGGTGAAGAATAGGGATAATTACTACTTAAAAGGTACTGCATAACTTCACCAATTGTTGTTGTTCTAACCCGTCTGTTTTCCTGAGAACAGAATTTTTTTTTCGCTGTTTAATACATAGTATTAACATTTCTTTTTCTGATACATGTAATTAGTATAATGTAGTCTGTGGTATAGGAGCATAAAATATTGTTAAGTAATTTTTAGAAGTTTGCCTAAATTCACATGTTTTAAAGTACATAAAAATGTACTGGATTATGCAGCCAAGCTTTGTAGAAAGCTTTAAATAGTTTGCTTAGAGCGTTGGGAATTCCGGTCAGGTTCAAGTTGGGACCACTTGCCCTGTGATCCCTGCTGTCATCCAAACAGACCTTTTTGTTGTGGTAGAGGTAGCAGCAGATGTATAGTCCTGAAGAGCGTTTATCAGTTTATATAGATTCTAGACAGAAATTTAGAAAAGATATACAGTAATATCAGGCTGGAGGGATTGATGTTAGAATAAAGATAGGTGGTCTGAGCCTAAACTAGATTTTAATAAAAATTATCCCTGTCTTGGGTTCCCTGTCTACAATGTGAAATAATAACTCAGAGCAAACTAAATTTAATAATTTAAATCACTAAGTTGAAATAGTAAAAGTTAAGCAAAAGTGTGGGGTTATTTTAAACCGATTGTTCTCCTTATTTCAGAGTCTTTGGAACAAATTCTTCCAAGATAAAGAACTCCGATCAATGATTGAACAAGATGTGAAAAGAACGTATGTAGAACTATTTACAAGTTGCTTTCAGTAATTCAAATTGGTGTTACTTCTTTGTAATTTTAGCAAAATACCAAATGCATAGAGGAGCCTTAAATGAATGCAATATTCTACTTGTATTAATAACAAGTCAAAATTGTCCTAATTTTGATAATAAGTATTATTTTCTATTCTTAAAATATATATTTTTGTGTTCCCTTTTTCAAAATAAATTATTAAAACATTGATCATCTTAAAATAATATTTTAATAAGTTTTATCATTTTCTAATGATTGAAGTCGTGTGCTTTTATTTTCTGATTAAGGTTATATTGTGTAGTCAGTATATTGGTATTGCTAGAAAAAATTATCTTTTCTTCTACATTTGAATCCCTTTCTGATCAAATTAACTTATAAATGATATGTTATTCTTACACTCCTTATTTCTCTTGCTCTTGAAGCCATTTAGGTTTTCAAACAACCTCTTCTGTCAACCTACTCAGTGTTTACCATGTGATTAAGAGTAGTTTCTTATTTAACACTTAGTTAATCTTCCTAAGTTTTCCACATTAGACCTCATCTTTTTAGGCCGTTGAGTCAATTCCAACTCATAGCAACCCTATGGAACAGAGTAGAGCTGCCCCATAGGGTTTCCAAGGAGCAGTGGTGGATTTGAACTGCCAGCCTTTTGGTGAGCAGCCAAGCTCTTAACCACTGTGCCACCAGGGCTCCTATCATCTAGTAGGAAGTACATGGAATTTGTGTCAGAAGATCCTAGGATGAATTTTAGCTAACATATGCTATGATCTTTGGCAAATTAATTTCAACGTCTTTCCCCTTCAGTTTCCTCTTCTGTAAAATGGGGTTAACAGTAAGTACCTCATAGGATTATTATAGGGCCTAAATTAGATATGTTTGGACTTTGAACAGTAAACCATTGTTATTAAAAAAAAATTATAGAAATGTTAGTAAATATGATTTAATCATTGGGCTCTGGGAATGAGCCTAGTGCATGAGCGTCATGGCTTCCTCCAAGTCCTTCTTGTAGCTTTTCCTGTCTGCCCTACTCCTAGTTCAACTCCTTAGTATTATTAGTAGTATTCTTACAATGCCAAGGCCTCTGGCTCTCTGACATTTATCTCTTTCCAGTCCCTAACACTGAGTTATCACATGACATGGACTATTGTTAACACTATACTGCATACTTAACAAGTGAAATTTTCTATTTTGAAATGAAGATAATTCAAAGGAATCATGGGTTTGGGCTACAGTAAAACCATAGATAACTGGCAATGGTAGTGGGACGTGGGCTGGGGGGAATGAGAGGTATGAGATCATTTTGGTTAGCTTGAATTATCTGGTTACCTTAGGAGTAACCCAGATTGCCAGGCCTATTCTTCCACAAAGCTGCTGGGTGGGTTCGAACTGCCAGCCTTTCCATTGGTTAGCTGCTGATTGCAAGCCACTTGCTCCACCCAGGCTCCTTAAATACAAATTAGTTGGACATTATATGTAGTTTTCTCACATTCATTGGCTCTATTCCATTTTTACTGCTCTACTTCCGGTCCTTTTTACCTCTTATCTAGTGGCTCTTGTTTAATTGCTCCCTCTGGGTCTGGTATCTTTCTCTTCCAGTCCATCTGTGTGTTGCAACCCATTCGCTCTTTACAAATCACATTTCTTATCATGACACTTGCTTAATTCAGAACCTTCTGTGAGTCGCCATGGCCTGCAAAAGAATGAACTTACCTAGCCTCGCTAGCACACACCCAGATCCCTTTTAGACCAGTACTTCTGGCATTATTTCCTGAACAGGTTTTGTGCTTCCCCTTTTCCATGCCTTGCTTTTACCCTCCTCTGCTGGAATGCCTCTCCCTCCACTGCTTCCTGTTGAATTCCTAGCAACTCATCCTTCAAGGCCTAAGTCTATCACCACCATGTCCATGAAGTGTTTTCCAGTCTTCGCAATTGGAAATAATCTTTGCCTACTCTATGTTCTAGTAGAATTTTCTTAATAACTCTTTTATGATATTAATTCTGTTTGGTCTCATATTTAAGTCCATCTTCTGATGTGTTCAGTACAATTATATTAATCTCCTGAAGGGTTCCAGGCACTGGAGAGGCCAAGATAAATATGACATGGATCCTTAGGAGGCTCAAAGTCTAATAAATAGAATAGGCTAAAAAAAAAAAAACAAGAAACTAGCTACAAGGCAGGATAACGAGTGCCCTAATAGAAGCAGTATCTATAAGAGCTCTGGTGTTAGCGTAGGTCTCATCTCCCAAACCTAATGGTAAGCCCCTGGAGGGCATGGACTCAGTCTTGTTTTTGCCTCATTGCACTGTGCAGAGTTGATGCTTAAAAATGCTTATTGATTGTGAGTCTTATTACAGATCATTAGTATTGTTCAATTTTAGTAACAACAATCTCCAGCATCTGTTTCGTCTTTAGAGGCATAAGCACACTTAAAAAAAAATACTGTTATCAACCTTCTAGTCTGAACTAAAACTAGATAATTTGATCTCATAAGCTTTGTTGTTGCCATCGTTATTGAATTTATTTGATTTGGATATGTTGCTGTATTAAATATTATCTCCCCTTTCAACTAATTTTAATATTCTTTTATTCCACTAGCACTTTTTTGCCTCAAAGGATTTTCCATTCGTTTCAATTAATTTTTCCTTATCTCAACCTAATGAGGTTGTTACTATTCCCTTTTTTATTACTGAAAAAAGAACAGATAATCTGAAGGTAAATCAAGGAGCTTCCAATTTACAGCATTTCTAATACAGAACTCGAATTGTCCATTCTGAACTAATTTTGTCATGCTTCAAAGCCTTTAAAGTTAAATGAAATTCAATATTATTTAAAATGATGAGAAATAATGAGTTCAGATTAAAATATCATTTCCATATTAGATGCCAAAGAAGTCTGTTATTTGGCCTATCAAGGTCTAGTCTAAATATATATATATATAGTGACTTTAACATCATTTGCAGATTAACATATTTATGAGCTATTGCCAAACAGTCTCATCTTTTCTTCAGATGTTATCTCTCTTCACATTATTAAAATTCTTTAACTTACTTTTATCATTGTAACTTTGACTGTATTTAAAAGTTGATCTGATTGCTTCTTGCTCATCATCGTCTTCAATTTTTGGTCTCGTGTTTCTAGTTACTGTAGTTAACACTTCAGGCAGCTCATTTATCAGTTAATTCGTCTCTTTCCTACTTGAATCTCCATGATATGGTTAGATTTTTAAAGATAAAACTTCCTCATTTTAATGCTTCCTTTTACTTATCCTTTACATATAGGTCAAGCCTCAGACATCATCTCATGTAGCAATTTAGTCAAACTTTGTCTCCTCAGCTTTTTTTTTGTCTTGTCACCTGATTAATTCATTAATAATCCCTAAAATTCTCTTTTTAAAACTATAGATTAATGTTTTCCAGTTTGTTAGCTACCCCACACACGTAACTATTTAAATTTAAATTAATTAAAATTAAATAAAGTTTAAAATTCACTTCTTCATTTACAGTAGCCACATTTCAAGTGCTAAAGGCAACTGTTTTGGACAACTAATATAGAAGATTTCCATCACTACAGAAAGTTCTATTGGACAGTGCTGTTAGAGATAATTCATTGCTGGTATACTTTTGAATAGTATAAGATGTGACTATGTACATTTTATTTTTTTATTCCTATTGAACGTTTAGACATGATCTGTGTTAAATACTTGCTTTTGTTTCCTTTCTCTGCGTTTAAGAAACCTCCGTGAATTTTTATAGTATATGCATCTTAATTGAGTTTTTAGTCAGATGTAGTTACCATGTTACATTGCAGTATACAACTGGAAATTAGACTATTTTTGAAATATTTTTCTCTACCAAAGATATACAAAAGTAATTTTACAGAATTAACTTGATTTTTTTAAATTTAAAGACTATCTTGTGTATAGTTCCTGTTTTGGGAGGAATACTGCCAGTACTCTGATTTTTATACTTTAAAGTAGTTAAGATGTCCTGAACGTTGGTATCTTTTACACAGTTTCCTCCAAGGCCATTTTTTATTTAAATAAAAAACAAATTCCTCAGGGAAGGAAGGTTTTACAGGCAATTTCAGAGCAGAATTGATTTTGGTGTGTGTTAATGCAGACAATCTGCCCAGTGTTAAAATGTTAAAGGAAAGAAAAAAAAAAAAAAAAAAACACAAGCTGCCATATTCATGTGATCACACCAAAATAGCAGCTTGTATTTATATTTTCAGTCTCCTCGAGGTGGACTACAGGCACACACGAATGAGTGGATATACTCGGTGTTGTGGTGTTGTGTTGTGATTTTATTTAATGCAGACAAAGTACATGCTTGTGCATGCACGACCAGCCCTCACATATGCACTTGTTCACAGCCGAGAAAGTGAAAACTACAACACAAGCCGCTCTCTAAGAGTTGTCGGCAACCTGTGTGTGTGTTTCTTAAATATTAAAGAGGGAGAAAAACAGATTTTCAGGAATACAAGAAACAATTCTTCTGTCAAATGGCCTGTAGTCCTTCCTCATTTGACAACATTTAAGGTAAAAACAAAATATTTAATTATGGTTGCATATGTGTGTATGTGTGTGTGTGTGTGTATGTGTGTGTGTATCCAGTACTGCTTCTGTTTTAAAGTGTATTTTTCCAATTTCCATTCCATTAAAGCATATAAATTCTTACCATACATTTTTTCCAATTTCTGAAAATATTTTTAACTTTAAAAAACTTTTTCAGTATTTGAGTGAAAATATAGGTGCATTTGCTGCAGAGCATCAGATGTAGTGCTTCAGTTGGCTTCTGGATGCTCCTAGTCTTCAGCGTTTGGGAGCAGTAGCACATGGCATGACATTTATGTCATCTTGAGCTGCTGAACAGTAAAGTTTTTGCTTTTGAGATCCTTTTTGTTTTACATAAACCAGGTTTTTTTGTTTGTTTTGTTTTGTTTTTTAGCACTATTTATAGTTGTGAATTCTTGTAAGGACAGGAGAAGGTTAAAAAATAAAGTTAGGTGAGCGATAGAGTAATATTCCCTACTGTTCAGTAGTGTTAGGCAGTCTTTTAAGAACATTCGAGCCAATTTGCTGTTGAACTTACTTTGACACTTCAAGGGTAAATGCTTTGAATTACTTTTAAATTTTATCTTAATTGTTGAAAAATGCAAAATTAAATCGGTATTTCCAGTTATGGAAAAGTCTTGTACTTAAAAACATGCATATATTTCTATCTACTTGTGTACTTTTTTCAGTTTTTGACCTTTATGGTATGATTTGAAAGATGAGGGAGGGGAGCAGGAGAGTAGAAGACTTGTTATGTGACTCAGTGCACTGAAGAACTAGAAAGAGCCTTAGATGAAAACTTTTACTTAAATGGTGACGGACACCACTTCCTGAAGCTCCAGCCCCACGTGCCCGCCCCCCACCCCGCACCATGTATCTTCTGGTATTTCTTTTAAATGTCTGTTTTCTCTATTAGATTTTCTTGATGGTTAGTTCTTAAGTTTTATGTCTTTATATTGCCCAGTGTCTGGTGCCCATAAGAGTCATCTGTGTCATTGGCAATTATCTAGTCAAATTTTTTTTCTCTTTGCAAAAGTGGAGAGTCGAGGCTCAAAAATAATATTACTCAAGTAAACAAATATAATTTGTTAATGGCTGAAGTGGAAATGGTACCTGGGGCTCCAAATATTATAAATATATTAACATATATTTTATGTTACTCTTCTTTGCCTAGATTTAAGACTTCTTCAGTTAAACAAAAACAGACATTTATTGAGTACCTTCTGTGTGCAAAGCACCCTGTGAAGCAAACAGGATGGAAATAGAAATGAGGCAGATGTCTCAGATCTTCCTTAGAAAGAGACAGGGACTAAATAAGTAGATAATGTTTTTACTCTATTGGTTCATACAGCTTAATGCAGGGCTTCTCAACATCAGGAGTATTGGCATTTTGGGACAGTTAATTCTTTGTTTTGGGGGTTGCATAGGATGCTTAGCAGCATCCCTGCCCTTTGCCTGTAGAGCTCTGTGAGACATGCTCTGTAAGTCTTTCCAGGGTTTTTTGTCTGACAGAAGGATTACCTGAGGCACCACCCTTAGGTCTTTCAACGATCTGCACGAAGGATTTTACAGTCACACCATTGATTTCATCTTTAGACCTTGTTTTCCTAACTGTACCCTCCATTTAATCCTTGCCCAGAAGCAGTGTCTTAATGTTAGTGCTGTTTGCTGACTGGAGAGGCTAGGAATGAGAAAAGATTACATTTTCAAACTCAGCAACGTCCTGGCACCTTTATGTTTAACAAGTCTTCCTTTTGTTTTTCTCCTCTTTCATTCTGCTATAAGTAGCAAGAATAAACCAGGTGGCACCTTCAACACTCTGCCTAGATATATTCTTAGCTAGATCACTTAGCTCACTAGGTACATTTCCTATATTCCATTTAGCAGAATGTTGCCAAACTTTCTGCCTTTTCATAATCAGAAACCCCTTTCCTCTGTTTTTCGATAATGCTTTCCTCACTTTCATGTAAGGGTTTACTGGCAGCCTCCTCAGGAGCCGTCTGTCTTTTGCTACAGTGTCTTCCATACCCTTTAGTCTTTCACTAATGCTCTCTTCAAGGTCCTCCAGCTTCTCTCCAGACACTTCCACCACAAGTTTAGGATTTTTTGTTTTTTAATAGCACTCCAATTTCAGGTATCAAAACCTGTTGTAGTTATCTATTGCTACATACTAAGTCAATCCAAAACTTACTACTTGGGACAGTAATCATTTATTATTTCAGAGTTGCTGTGGATCAGGAATTTAGGAGCAGCGAACAACTAGATGGTGCCCAGTTACCACCACCAACTGCTCTGGCAGGGATCACAATAGAGGGTACCAGACAGAGTGGGAGAAAAACGTAGAACAAAATTCAAATTCACAAAAAAAAAGAAAAAAAAGACCAGCCCTGCTGGTCTGACAGAGACTGGAGAAACCCCAAGAGTATGGCCCCCAGACACCCTTTTAACGCAGTACTGAAGTCACTCCTGAGGTTCAACCTTCAACCAAAGATTAGACAGGCCTGTAGGACCAACTATAACACGTGAGGAATGTGCTTCGTCGCTCAGTCATGTATAGGAGACTAATGGGCATGCCAGCCCAAAAGCAAAGACAAGAAGGCAGGAAGGGACAGGAAAAGTGGACGAATGGAAACAGGGAACCCAGGGTGGAGAAGGGGAGAGTGTTAACCCATCCCGGGGTTGGCAACCAATGTCACAAAACAATTTGTGTTAACTGGTTAATGAAAACCTAATTTCCTCTGTAAACTTTCACCTAAATCACAATAAAAAAAGAAAAAGTAGCCAAATTTAAAAAAAAAAGAAGAATTTAGAAGCAGCTTAGTTGGGAAGTTCTGACTTGGGTGTCTCTCATGAGGTTGCAGTCAGGTGTCAGCTGCACCTACAGTATATGAGGGCTTGCCTAGGGCTGGAGGTTCCTCATAGATTCGTCTCCACGTGGCTCTCTCCATGGGACTGCTTGAGTGTCCTTCCTCAGAGGTCACTTCTTCCAGGACAAGAGATCCAAGCGAGAAGGGGAGCTAAGTAGAAGCTATACCATTTTTATGCCACAACCTCAGAAAGGAGGTATGTTAAATAATTTGCAGACATATTTTTAAAACCACCACAGCCTACACGTGCTTCCCAGGTCACCCCGACAATCTTTTCCATTCTACCCAGCTGGAGGGGGAGCTATGTGCAGGAGCCTGACTGGGGCATCTTGTGATCACACTTCACTTCCACTGTCATTCCACTGGCTATCATGCAGTCACATGACCACAACTAACTGAAAAGGAAGCTGGGAAATTAAATCCAGTTATGTGCCTGGAAAGAAGAGAAAACAGGGTTGGTGGAACAGGAAGAATGGTGAAGTCATCAACCAAAACAGCACTAAGAAAAAAAGAATTTAGTGGGCCCACTTTTTCATTCTACATCAAATCGTTCGTCTCTTGGCTTAATTTGGCTTGATTTTCAGTTTTCCTTTAATAAAACAATAAACCACAGTAAGGTGTTATAGTTATTTTGGTATTTAATAGTGTTCTAGGGAGTCTCCATCTGCTCATTTTAAATTTTGGACAAGCACTTGTTTTGATTTTCTGGTTTTGAAGTATGGGCATAGCATCAGTTATTGTTCCTTCAAGTCCACGGTGCTTCTCTGTCCTACCGCATGATCCTAAACCCTCACCAAGGGTTTTCTCTTTTCCCTTGGGGCATCTTATTGAACACTTGCATCTTCAGTAGTTCATCTGGGCCCAATGCTTTGTCTGTTTTAATACTTCTAATTGCCTAATTATGTGCTAAATGCAGTGACAAAGCCCTTTATCTTTTTTTTTTTTCCCTTAACCCTTTTCTTGCTTAGGAAATACTCCTTTTGTCTCTTTGTTGTCTGAGAAACTCTTCATTACTGGCAGCCCAGATATTTCTCAGGCTTGCCTTTATTGTCTGTCTGTATTATGCCAGCTCTTGCCCTGTTGAATGTCATTCCAGCTGACTCCCATCAGGCACCTGGGTCCCTGGTTATTGGCACTCTGAAGTTAGTGTTTAGTTCCCTTTCATCCTTCACTTCTGTATTCATTTCCACATACCGCAGTCCTGTGAGAAGATACCAAAAAAGCAAACAGAATAGTCTGGCTGTCATAAACTAGTTTTTTTTTTGACAGAATTAGTGGTTATTTTATCGTTTATAGATCTTGGTGTAATCAAATGTGCACAGCAAGTATGCAAGAACCAAATGTAATAGAAATCAACAATTTTTTTTTTTTTTTTTAAATTATGGTGAACTGTATCTCAGGATAACTAAATCATTGATGAAGGGAAGTTTTTCTATATACAAGTATTTAAAGGGAGAAGGAACGCTTTAGTATTACCATTTTATGACCTCTAATGAATTAGAAAAGGAGCCCTGGTGGCCCAGTGGTTAAGCACTTGGCTGCTAACCAAAAGGTCAGCAGTTTGAACCCACCAGCCACTCTGCGGGAGAAGATATGGCAGTCTGCTTCTGTAAAGATTACAACCTTGGAAACCCTATGGAGCAGTTCTACTCTGTCCTATAGGGTCGCTATGAGTTGGAATCTACTCAACGGCAACGGGTTTGGTTTTGGTTTTAATGAACTGATAGATCAAGGCAGTGATCATCAATGGTTGCTAGCATCACAAAAACAGAAACAAGCTAACAAACATGTGCCTCCTGGTGGAAGTGCACAACACCAACTGTTTCAGTTACTGCTGCATTGCAAACTATCTCAAAGCTTAAAACAACAGAGTTGATTTTGGTGATGAATCTTCGACTTGGGTAGGCTATGCAGGACAGCTGTGTTCCATGTGGTGTCAGCTGGGGCAGCTTGAAGACTGGGAACTGGAATCATCTAAAGGCTTGCTTAGTCATATGTCTGACTGTTGATACTGGTTGTCAACCAAAACCTCTCGGCTGTGGCAGGAACACCGACACATGGCCTTTCCATGTAGCTGCTTGGCTTTCTCACAGCATGGTGGCTGGGTTCCGAGATGCATCCAGACAGACAGCAAGGCGAAAGCTGTATTGCAGCATCACTTGTACCACGTTTTATCCATGAGAAACTAGTCACTAAGTCCAGGCTATATTCAAAGGGAAGGGAATTAGACTCCCCCACTTTTTGATGGAGGAGTGTCAAAAGAATTTGTAAACATTTTCTAAAACCATCACGCCACTCATGAAGAATCTTGTCAAAAAGTTGACCTGAATCTAACAAAGTCTTTCAATCTAACTACCATATTATAGGAAATAATAGGAGGAAGGAAACATGTTAAATAACACAGTGGAGGTACAATAAGTAAAATCCAGAACGTGGAAATTTTCTACAGACAGAAGAATCTGATTTCTTTAACAAATGCATTGTAGGAAAAGAGAGAGGGAGGGAGGAAGGACAGATCTATAGAGTAAAAGAGTGTTTTAAAGAGATGTCAACAATTTGTATTGTGTAGACATTCTTGGATCTTGATTTGAACAAACAAAACAAATTTAGACAATTCAGAAAAATTTGAACATCGACTGGATGTTTGTTGAAATTAAGGGGTTCTTGTTTTTGTCAGTTAGCATCATACTGGTGCTGTCGTTACTTTTTAATGCATCCTCCTTGGGTGGTGCAAACAGTTAGCGTACTCGGCTGCTAACCAGAAGATTGGAGGTTTGAGGCCACCTAGACACACCTCGAAAGAAAGGCCTGGCAGTCTACTTCCAAAAAAATCAGCCATAGAAAACCCTGTGGGACACAGTTCTACTCTGACACACATGGGGTCTTTATGAGTCTGAGCTGACTCAATGGCAAGTGGTTGGTTATCTTTTAGAGGTACATGATGTGATATTTATAAATGTGATATCTGGGCTTGCTTCAAAATAATGCAGCATGGGCGGCAAGTGGGTAGGGGAGTTTATATAAAACAAGAATTGATTAGTAATTAAGCTGAGTAATGGATAGATTGGAGTTCAGTGTTATTTATAAATGTTTGAATTTTCCATAATGAAAGATTTTTAAAAACTATAATGAAATTGATATTGTCTACCATTTTTGTTTTATTTCAACATGGAAAGTAAAACTCATCCACCAAACTTCTATGATATTTCTTGGTATTGTTTTGTACTGTGTAAAATTTGCCAAAATCTAAGTTCCTTCAAATATTTTGAGAGAACTGCTATATTTTAAATGTGGACCAGTAAACTTAGAGCTGAAATATCACTTTTTTTTCCCCATCAAGTGAAAATTCTAGACCATTTTAGACTAAATTTCATTAAGGAATACTTTAGTATTACATTCTCTTTGATGTTCATTTCTATTTTCAGAGTTTCACCTTTATCTATTTCTCATCTCCATTTTCATTTTCTGGCCAAATTCCAAATTAACCTCTCTTGAACTTTTAAACTTTTATTTTCTGACAATAACAAATCGTCTTCAATTCCTGTGTACTGTGATTTTTTCCCCCCTGTTTAGTTTCCTTTCACATGTTTTGGCTTGAATAAGTCATGCATCTACATTTTCATTCTAATTTTTTTCTCTACCTCATCTTTCCTGAAGTTACTACCATTTCAGTCTTTTTTGCTGGTAACTGTAGAGGTAATATTAATTTTCCAAAACCTTAACAATTGCTCAGTCTGGCCTCTATCTGTATTCTGTGATTTTTATTGGTTCTAAAGCAAGTTTGCCTTTTCAATGGTATTTGAGTTAGACCCATGTTCAAATTACCTGTCTTGAATCAACACCAGCTGGCATGGGATAAAAAAAAAAAAAAAAAAAACTCTAGAAGCATAATGCATGGCAGGGAAGCTATTCTGAAACTTAAACATACCATCAAAAGCTGATATTACTACTCCAAGAAATACTACTCAAAAGGCTTTTCCCCCTTATTTCTGATTCCTATAGATATAATGTCTTCTGTTTGAAGTCTGATGATGTGACAATCTGGTATTTGTTGTAAGAAATTTATTTTTGTTCAGGTATATTCATCAACCTTATAACCTAGGTTCTTCTGTGTAACCCTAAGCTCATGGGATTTTTTTTTTTTAATTTTATTTTTTCCCATACAAAAATTTATACATACGTTGTTATGTAACCCTAATTGCCCTCCCCATACTGTGACAGCACACTTCTCCTTTCCACCCTGATTCCTCATGTCCATTCAACCAGCTCCTAACCCTCTCTGCCTTCCCATCTCACCTCCAGACAGAAGCTTCCCGTTTAGTCTCTTGTATCTACTTCAGCTAAGAGGCACACTCCTCATGAGTATCACTTTATGTCCCACAGTCCAGTCCAATCCCTGTCTGAAGAGTTGGGCTCAGAAATTGTTTTAGTTCTGGGCTGATAGAGAATCCAGGGGCCATGCTTTCCGGGGTTCCCCCAGTCTCAGTCAGACCATTAAGTCTGGTCTTCTTACTAGAATTTGAGTTCTGCACCGCATCTTTCTTCTGCTCCATTCAGGACTCTCTGTTGTGTTCCCTGTCAGGGCAGTCATTGGTGGTAGCCGGGCACCATCTAGTTCTTCTGGCTACTGCTTTCCTTGTGTCTGTGGTGTTCTTCATTCTCCTTTACTCCAGGTGGTTGGGAACAATTGATGCATCTTAGATGGCCGCTTGCAAGCTTTTAAGAACCCAGACACCACTCACCAAAAGTAGGATGCAGAACATTTTCATAATAAGCTTTGTTATGCCAAATGACCTAGATGTCCCCTGAAAGCATGGTCCCCAGACCCCTACCCTTGCTACTCTGTCCCTCAAAGTGTTTGATTACATTCAGGAAACTTCTTAGCTTTGGTTTAGTCCAGTTGTGCCGACTTCCCATGTAGTGTGTACTGTCCTTCCCTTCACCTAAGATAAAACTTGTCTACTATCTAGTTAGTGAATAACTCTCCCCTCCCTCCCCACCCTCATAACCATCAAAGAATGTTGTCTTCTGTGTTTAAACCTTTTCTTGAGTTCTTATAATAGTGGTCTTGTGTAATATTTCTCCTTCTGTGGCTGACTGAATTCCCTCAGCATAATGCCCTCCAGATTCCTCCATGTTATAAGATGTTTCAAGGCTTCATCGTTGTTGCATAGTATTCCATTGTGTGGATATACCATAATTTGTTTATCCATTCATCCGTTGATGGGCATCTAGGTTGTTTCCATCTTTTTGCTATTGTGAACACTGCTGCAATGAACATGGGTGTGTGTATATCTATTCATGTGACGGCTCTTATTTCTGTAGGGTATATTCCAAGGAGCAGGATAGCTGGATCGTATGGTACTTCTATTTCTAGCTTTTAAAGAAAGCGCCAAATCAATTTCCAAAGTCTTTGTACCATTTTACTTTCCCACCAACAGTGTGTAAGTGTTCCAGTCTCTCCACAACCTCTCCAGCATTTATTATTTTGTGTTTTTTGGATTAATGCTAGCCTTGTTGGAGTGAGAT
>NW_004444072.1:2742141-2817024 GCF_000243295.1 Trichechus manatus latirostris | reverse complement strand
TGGTGGTGGATTTTACTTTGAAGTCTATTTTGTCAGAGATTAATATTGCCACTCCTGCTCTTTTTTGAGTGTTGTTTGCTTGATATATTTTTTTTCCATCCTTTGGGTTTTAGTTTGTGTCTTTAAGTCTAAGGTGTGTCTCTTTTCGGCAGCATATAGACGGATTGTGTTTTTTTATCCAATCTGCCACTCTCTGTCTCTTTATTGGTGCATTTAGTCCATTTACATTCAGAGTAATTATTAATACATGTGAATTTAGTGCTGTCATTTTGATGTCTTTGTGTGTGTGTTGTTCACAGTTTCTTTGTTCCACTTAATTTTCTGTGCAGAGTTGTTTTTCTTTTCATCTTTTTCATTGTTGCTGATTTGTGTTTGCTGAGTCTTTATAATTTTCTAGTTTTTTATTTTCACTTGTAGGATTGTTAGTTTCCTTTGTGGTTACCTTAATATTTACCCCTATTTTTCTAAGTTTATACCAGTCTTTTATTTCTTTATATCTCCTTGACTTCCTCTCCATATGAGAAATCTGTGTCTACATTTCTTAAGTCCCTCTTTTTTGTTTTAATGTTACCATCTTTTACATACTGACATCTTTTTCCCTATTTTCAGTGTTTTAGCTTTGATTTACTTTTGTGACTTCCCTATCTTGGTTGGTATGTGGTTGCTCTGTCCTGTGTTCTAGTCTTGGGTTGTTATCTCATGTTACTGATTTTCTAATTGGAGGGCTCGCTTTAGTATTTCTTGTAATTTTGGTTTGTTTTTTGCAAATTCCCTAAACTTCTGTTTATCTGGAAATGCCCTAATTTCGCCATCATATTTGGCTGGCAGTTTTTGCCTTCAAGGCTTTATATATGTCATCCCATTGCCTTCTTCCCTGCATGGTTTCTGCTGAGTAGTCTGAGCTTATTCTTATTGACTCCCCTTTGTAGATCACTTTTCGTTTATCCCTAGCCGCTCTTAAAATTCTCGCTTTTATCGTTTGTTTTGGCAAGTTTGATTATAATATGTCTTGGTGACTTTCTTTTGGGATCTACCTTATGTGGAGTTTGATGATCATCTTGGATAGATGTTTTGGCATCTTTCACGATATCAGGGAGGTTTTCTGCTAACAAATCTTCAACAATTCTCTCTGCATTTTCTGTTATCCTCCCCCACCCTCACCCTGTTCTGGTACTCCAGTCACTCGTAGGTTATTCCTCTTGATAGAGTCCCACATAATTCTTAGGGTTTCTTCATTTTTTAAAATCCTTTACTCTGATTTTTCCTCAAATAAGTTGGTGTCAAGTGCTTTATCTTTAGTCTCACTAATTCTGACTTCCATTGCCTCAATTCTGCTCCTATGACTTTCTATTGAGTTGTCTAATTCTGAAATTTTGTTGTTAATCTTCTGGATTTCTGATTGCTGTCTCTCTATGGATTCTTGCAGCCTGTTAAATTTGTCAGTATGATCCTCTGTAATCTTTTTAATTTCCTCTATTGCATGTTCTGCGTTTTGCTTAATTTTCTTCCTAATTTCTTGAAGAGTTCTGTATATTAATCTTTTGTATTCTGCCTCTGTTAATTCCAAGAAATTTTCCTCCTCTGGAAAATTTCCAGATTCTTTATTTTGGGAGCCTACTGAAGCCGTCATGGATTGCCTCTTTATGTCATTTGATATTGACTGTTTTCTCCAAGTCATCGATATGTTATTGTATTTATTTATTTTATGTTTGCTTAGTGTGTCCTAGCTTCTTGTTTTGTTTTGATATGTCCAAATAGGCTGCTGCTTGTATGAGCTAGTTTGATTGTTGGCACCTTTGAAGCTCTAATGTCCTGTCACCAGGTGGTTAGATCTGTTACTAGGTATGTGAGTTCAGGAGTCTGCCCTCTCCTCCTGTATGGGTTCATCTCAGGTGCCCAAGTAGATAGCCACCAAGTGTGTGGTGTAGGCTCTCACCTACAGTCCTAGACAGGCATGGGTGATTGGTGTAGGCATAGGCATCTGGCTTCAGCAGGGTGACACAGTCGGAGCAAGTCAGGGGGCTGACGGCCACCCCCAGGTGTCCACTATGGGGGCATGTCCCTGTTTCCTAGAGCGTGTAGGTGGGTGGGTTTTGCAGCCGGACTATGAGCACTCAGTGCTGTTGGCTGTAAGGACTGGGGGGAACCTCTTATTCTTGGGCCCCTATCACAGGTGGCTAGGTGGCATGGGTGGAGCCACGAGTCCTCAGTCCCCTGATATATGGATAGGTGAAGACCCTGCTTAATGTGCAGAGGAGTATCAAATGTCACGAACCTGCCACTTCACAGCTGAAACAGTTGAAGTTAGTGTTCCAGTATATACCCTGTTGTACTGCGGTAATGAGGACCTATGCTGTTGCGATGGGCCCACACAAATCTATGCAGGAGGAAAGGCACTCGAAGTCTGTGGATCCCTTATGCCTGGGCCTACCCTGGGTTCCTGGCTTAAGGGAGCTGGCAGTTTATTTTTTCCCTCTGTTTGTTAATTTGTTAACTCTCTGAGGCAGGGCAAATGGCTCTGGGTGTGTGTCGGATCCTACTTCCAGCCCAGGGGATTCGGCGATTCCTGAAGCTGGTCTGGGACCTGGTGCAGAGCAGGGAGCGGGGAGGTAAATGTGAGAGAGGTTTTTCCCTAAGAGGAGTTTCTGATCCACGCAGTAGGCCGTAAGCATTTACTTACCTTTCGCCGATCCAGGGTTGCTTCTTACTGGTTCTGGGTGGCTGTGTAGACTCTCTGCCACTGGGTCTCTCCCGGTGTGGAAAATGCACCTCCTGAGCACCGCCACTTGCCTCCCTCACCAGTCACCCCCAAGCTGATCAGGCCTGAAGGGCTGAGGCTCTCACCGGGTCAGGTCTGGCAAGTCCTTGTTGCTTCCAAACTGTCTCTCCCTCCCCCTGCCACTCAGTTTGGTTCCTCAACTCTGCCTTTGATGTTCAGGGCTCCCCGATTGCCATATATAATCAATTCACTCTTTTTTTCGGTTCTTTATTGTAAGAGGGTCCACCGGAAGTGTCTGACTACTCCGCCATCTTGGCCCCGCCTGCAAGCTCATGGAATTTTACCTAAATGAATTTCATTCTCCACCACTGCCTTTCCATGCAGGAGACCTGGGGTCAATTCCTGGCCAGTGCATCTCATGCACAGCTACCACACGTCTGTCAGTGGAGGCTTGTGTGTTGCTATGATGCTGAACATGTTTCGGTGGAGCTTCCAGGCTAAGACAGACTAGGAAGAAAGGCCTGGCCATCTACTTCCAAAAGTCAGTGAATTAAAGCCCCATGGATCACAATGGTCTGATTTGTAACCAATCATGGGGATGAGGCAGGACTGGTCAGCATTTCCTTCCCTTATGCATGGTGTCACCATGAGTCAGGAGCTGACCCAAGGGTACCTAACAACAACGACAGTATTTCACTGACTAATTTATAACAGATTAGAGAAGTAGTGTGGGAAGTACTGCTGCTCTGTTCACTACCCACGTGCATTGGGAGCATTATTCATATCTCTGTGCTTCAATTTCCTTGCTATTAATCGCTTCATGTCATCTTCAGACACTCTTTTAACTCAAATCTTCTCTGAACTTCAGTTCTTTTTTCAACTTCTGAAGTAGCATAAACTATTATTTCTTTTTTAGAACTTCTCTATATCTTTCTACCTTACTTATTGATGCTATGGATTCTTCATCAGAATTTAGCGGGCAAATTGTACTTGTCTTAAAAAAAAGAGGGTGTCATGAAACTTCACAGATTGGCACTTTAGCATCGTAGAGTAGAATTGTAGATTGTGTGCCATTGCGCAGCTACGCTATGCCTGCCTAATACACATTTTCAGTTGATTGGGTATTTGCTAAAATTTAAATTATCTACCTGCAATTTAATTCCTGTAGATCTCTAGTTTTTAATCTTGGAAATGATTAGTATGCATTTAAATGAAACCATGAATTGGTATGTAATATAATTTACATTTTCAGAAGTTAAATAGTAGACTTATACTATATAGTTCTTGGATGTTTGTTGGCAAAGTGAATGTAACAGTTTTTAGTACTTTCTCCCATAATCCATTCTGATCGCAAAAGCTACACAGAATTTCATTGGGCCAGTGTCCACAGAAAATTTCTGAAGAGTAGTTGGGAAAAGGGACACAAAATGATTAAGTGGTCTAAATCTTGAGACGTGAAACCTACTTAACGACAGGGCTAGATTTAAGTCATATAATGAGGAAGAGGCGGAGAAAATTTTACCTCTCGTAAGTATTATTCTATTTCTACCTTATTGGCTATGTTTTCCCAAGAAATTTCTCTACAGCAACTTATTAACTACTTAACCTATCTTTCATCCTGATCACTTTAATTTTGGATATTTGACTTTCTAACGACTTTAGCAACTTTCCATGGTCCAGACAGGTCATTTAAAAAGTTTTGTGTTTCTTTTCTTCTTCAATGCATTTGACATTGTTTTGGAAATCCTTTTGCTTCTATGATATATTATGCTTGCTCTGAATCTACCTCTAGGTTAATTTTTCTCTTATTTAGGAGCTGTGGTCACTTGTGCCACCTCTACTTCAGCTCCTGTGCCTGGGTATGGACTACCTGTAGGTCATCACATTGAGGTTTACAGAGGCATCAGGTAACCTCACTCAGATCTTTGGATTGTTTATTACTGGCCCCCTACAAGAGGAACCTACTTGCTGCTACAAAAAAGATCAAATATTTATAACTGGGAACAATAGCATACCAAACACAATTTCAAGCAAAAGTCAAAAAACAGAGGAAGATAAAATAGGCCTTAATTTGTTTTAAAAATTAGGACCAGAAAAGGGATGTGCCACCACTCACTAGCATAGTTCACCCAGGAACCCATCCTGGACTGGAGAGAAAGTTATAACTCTCACAGGGAGCCAGAAAAGGTTCAGAATGAACCATATAACAGGCCAAGGTCTCCAGACATAAGAGGCAGTAAACCATTGTAATAAGTAAAGCAACTATTATTGTGCTTCCAAAGACTCAGTACGTAGTACGCCTCTGTTTTGATGTTGTCCTGTCTCCATGTTCTAGGTAGCCCTCCTCTTCAGTTTCTCACCTCTTCTCTTGTTTTCTAGTTCCCAGGCCACAGTCCTAGTTCACATCCTCAAAACAGAAAGTATCAATACCCAAAGGCTAATATTGTTGTGTAATGCTGAGCATCTACTACTTGCCAGGCACTGTTCTTGGTGCTTTCACATCATCTCATCTTAATCGGTAGGGCAGGGTCATTACACTTTCTTACAGATGAGGTCATTAAGTAATCATTTGCTCAAAGTTATCCAGCTAAAAATTAGGCAACGTGAATTTGAACACAAGCTTTTCTACTAAAATTTGTGATTTTTCTTTTTTCCAGTTCACTCTGTTATGATGCCCTCTTATGTCCTTCCTTTAAATTCTGCTGTATCAGGGTTATTCCCTCTTAAACTAAAACCAAACCCATGGCCATTGAGTCGATTGCAGCTCACAGCAGCCTTGTAGAACAGAGTAGAACTGCCCCATAGGGTTTCCAAGGCCATAAGTCTTTATGGAACCAGACTGCCACATCTCTCTCCCACTGAGCAGCTGGTGGGTTTGAACCACCGACCTTTCAGTTAGCAGCTGAGCACTTAACTACTGTGCCACCAGGGCTCCTTTATTGCCTCTTAGATTTACTCAGATACTATTTTCTTCATCACCTCCCTTTTCAAAAATAGTTACTCTGTTGTTTTTCCTCAGTTGTAAATTTAGCATTCAAAGCTCTTTCCAGATTTGCCCCACCTTTTCTTGACACATTCTTCTGCTTCCACCTGACAGTTGTACTTCATGGAATTCTCTTTTCCTTCTGATTATAATTAGTATGCTACCTTGCACATTTGAAATACTCATTGCCCTCTGTGCCTTCGTGTCTTTCCTTCTGATTTGGTTACCTTTCCCAGTGGTGTTACTTATTCTCCTCTCCTTAAAATTCTTGTTCATACCTTCTATTACTGAACCCAGTCAACTCTTCATTCCCACATGACGTTTCCTCCTATAGGCATTGTGTGTTGCATTGCTGTGTGTTTGCTGTTTGTCTTCTTATATATTCTTGTAGCATAAACAGTTATTTAAGTTTCTTTCAGGAAGATACTTTGTCCTTTTTTCTATTTAATATTACCTCAAAGGAACTGGTGGAGTTTTTGATCCAGAGAGCATTTAAGCAGTATTGACTAACTTTTGTTCTATTTGAAGCCTACGTTTTAATCAGCTGACAGTATGGTCATGTATAATCATTAAAATCTACATGTTCACATTAAGAAAAAAAGAAAGATGATAATAATTACTTGAAAAGTTGATACTTACAAAATTATATTCTAGGCCTAGGGATCAAATGGGCTAAAACAAAACAAAAAATAAAAAAAGGCTAATAAAATTTTGCTAAAAAGAAAAAGCTCTATTTCAAACTTTTGGTGGCTTTAGGTATATGAAGGCATTTGAAATGTTTAGCCTGTTGAAGGTTATCATTTACTTCTATGATGTAATCATTTCCTTTCATCACCCTTTTCCCACTTAGAGTAAGGGAAACACAGTCCAGCCAGTGGCATAAATTGCATGGCAATACAGACCTGTGCTGAAACCTAAAGCAGACCTTTGGCACCTCTCAGAGCTGAGAGTTTGAGGATGAGTTGTGAAACTGTGCTAGTCTTTTTCATTCCTGTGCTTTCTTTTCTCAGGTTTCCTGAAATGCAGTTTTTTCAACAAGAAAATGTGAGAAAGATTCTTACAGATGTTCTTTTCTGTTACGCCAGAGAAAATGAGCAGTTGCTTTATAAACAGGTAATGAAAATATCGTACAGGTGGCATCCATTGACTCAAAATTTTCTATACAGCTTGACAAATGATAGTGCAATAATGTAGCCTTTATTGTATCCAGAGTTGTATCATAATGGTAAAGCAATCAGAGACCTGCTTGTCTGCCTCATAGTGAGAAAAGTAAGCTCATTGAAGCACATATGCTTCTTCCTCATTATAAGACATTCCACCAAATTGTCTTCTGTAAGGCTGTTCAATCTTTTCTTTCAACTTTTGGGAGTTAGTTTATAAACAGCCTCTTTGAAGCCAATCTCGTAATAAAACTTTTTAGAGTTACAGGTATAAATATTGTTTCTAAGTACAGCATTTATAAATATGTGAAATGCCATGTAAAAAATAAAGTACTCCATTACTCTTTAAAGTTTGCCAGTAGTGGAACTTCGGAAGGTCCTTGGAAGTTCACAGAATTTTTGAAATTTGTATTTAGTTTCTTTGGGATCCTGTGATTTGACTGATCCCATTGCTAATGGAAAGCAGATTGTTGGATTGTGCATTTTCATTAAAATGTAAATTATTTACTTAATATATAAAGAAGTATCCAGGTTTTCTACTTAAGCTTATGATGTTTCAATAAAAATAGACATGGTTGGATATTGGAGAAATATCCATTGTATTTCTCCAAATGTATAAGTGGCACTTCAAACTGAATTCATAAATTGTCCAATTGATGACCACCTAACTTCACTTTAATATATATTAAAAAAAAAAAAACCTGTGTAGTGAGAACAACATATTTAATTTGAAATAAAATAGATCTGAAGATAGTAAACCAAGTCAGAGTACAATTATCCTAAACAATACATTTGTTATAATTGTATGTGTAGACTACCCAAGGGAACTGATTTTATCTTATTTTTATATTAGTAATATGTTTTATATTAATTACTTGCTGACAGTAACCTTTTAGAATTAGAAATGGAAAAAATGTATCCAGTTCATGATGGCAAACAAAACCGTAAAATGTCTAACAATAAATTTAACAAGAAGGGTACAATGAAGAAAACTGTAGGTTTTATTGAAGATAAAAAGGAAGAGTTGAATAAATAGAAAATAATACCATGTTCTTGTTGGGAAGACTAAATAAAAATGTTAATCCTTTCGAAGCTAGCGTATATTATCATTCCAATGAGAATGCAATGAGGTGTTTTTTTTTTCCTTTTGGATTTTCTCTTAAAAACAGCTTTTTTTTAAATAAATATTTTATTGTGTTTTAGGTGAAAGTTTATATAGCAAATTAGGTTCCCATTTAACAATTTTTATACAAATTGTTCTGTGGCATTGGTTACAGTTTTCACTGTGTCAGCATTTTCATTTTAAGGGGCGGATAACCCATTAAGCAAGGTGAGCACAGAGTTACTTGTGCTTACTTACTAATTTGTAGTGAACAATTTCACTACAGTGGATTTCATCACATCAAAGAATGACAAAGGGCAATATAAAACTTACTGTAAAGGTTCTATGACCGAAGCAATATGACAGTAGCATTGAAATGAACAAATAGATCTGTGGAACAGATTAAAAAGCAGGTCCAAGTATATGTATATGAAATGTTAAAGTGATAAAATAGGATGTTTTAATTCAATGGGAAAAGGATATTGATTTGGTATATTTGGCTATCCATCTTGAAAAAAAAGATTGTTATACCTTTATTTGAAATAAATTGCAGATGGTGTAATGATATCAATATAAAAATAAAAATATATAAATATGCTAAAAGAAAATTTAGGACAACTTTTGTTTAATCTCAAGGTAGGAAAGGCCTTCCCCAGCAAGAAAAAAAAAGCCATCGCCATCGAGTCCATCTCAACTGTAGAACTGCCCCATAGGGTTTCCAAGGAGAGCTGGTGGATTCGAACTCCCGACCTTTTGGTTAGCAGGCAAGCTCTTAATCACTACACCACCAGGGCAAGATAGGCTATATAAAGTCAAAAGACTCTCCCAACGGCAAAAAAAAAAAAAAGTATTCTCGGAAAAAACAAACAAAACAACCTCTATCAGTGTAGATTTCTTTAAGAAGCAAATAACAGGAGAACTGGTTTAAAATTACTTAAACTTTAAGGGTGTTATTAACACAAATAGAAGGAAGTCTGGGGGTAAAATGGTCTACAAAACCCACTGCATCTGAGTTGATTCCGACACACAGTGACCCCATAAGCTTTCCGAGGCTGTGATCTCTACGGAAGCAGATTGCCGCATCTTTCTCCGGCAGAGCCGCTGGTGGTTTTTACCACCAACCTTTTGGTTAGCAGTCAATTGATTTAACCACTGCGCCACCAGAGCTTAATGCATTAATTAACTCAGTAGCTTAGAATATTCATCAAGGATCCAGGTTTCTTTCTATTTTTCTGCTCTCCTCTCCTCATTGTGTTGGCTTTTGTCAAGCTTACCTCCTCTTTGTCTCCTCTCCTTTTTGAAATATCTGAAAATACCTTGCAGTAAAGGATTGGTTGGTAGTGAATCAGGTCAGAATAAAATTATTTCAAGTTATACAGTTGTTTTCCTATAGTGAAAGAAAAATCTGGATTAAAGAAATCTTAGAATAATGGAAACAAGTTTCATTGACAAGGAATAAAAATGGTAACTACAGAGCTCCACCATTTGTGATCTATGTGACCCATTGCATTTGTGTGGACAACTAGGCAGGAATATGGAAGATCAGATTCTTGATAATTTAAACAAGGTCTATCAATTATTTAATAAGAAAGTATTAGCTTTCTCCTGGACACCACTTAAAAAGACTTAATTACCCTGTGTACATGTTTAAATCCTAAGGATTCTTTACAGAGAAATAATACCTTGCTGTAAAAGAACTGAATATTTAGCTGGATCAAATTTAAGAAAAAAACCTTGAGTTTCATCACAAGCTGTTAAAGCTATTATTTTGTACTAGGTGACACCCCGTTTAACATCGACCATATTGTTAATAGTTATGGGATTTTATTGAATTAATGAGACTTTATCATGTAGTAGAATGTCTTGCTGAGTTAATTGAAACTGCAGAGATTATAAAAATGGTATTAATGAACTTTGACTGTCTGTTGCCTCAGCTTTAATAAAGACTGCTTGGTGGGCTAAATGAACACAGGCAGATAAAAGAACAGGTTCAATTTTGTGAGCCTACAGGCTCTTGATGAAGAAAACTTCGTTACCTTTATTTTCAGCTGGCATGAGTTTGGAGTGCAGTGACTACTAACTATCCAGCAGGGATAAAGGCTTTAAGCAAGCAGAAATGCTGACAGTGTAGATGGAAGTAAAATACATATTTGGAGAACCAAGAAGTATATTGACAGTACATTTTTTAATTATACTTTGTCAAATTCACAGCATACTGAATTTATGATCTTTCATTCTGAATACTTCTCTTTTCCTTTAAAGAGGACTATGTACTTGCCACTTGTAATTATTGGTTAGGTTTTACTAATTTAGAAATGAGAGTGGAACCAACAATCTCTTTCATGACTCTGGAAAAACAAAATCTAGTTTCAGTAGAAGTCAAAACTCAACTTGTCAAAGATTGTCTTAACTATCCATTCTGCAGTGTTCAGAGGACACTAATTTCCATTATATACAGAGTACCTTTACTTATTGATCTGAAAAACTGAAATAAGATTAAGTGTTTTTCTTTTTCCCCCTTTTTTTATATTATTATTTGATTTTTACCACTGTGTTGATATATTGAGCGGTAGATAATTTCATTCATTCAGTCAACATGTAGTGAGCACATTCTATGTGCTGAGCCTGTAGTAGGAGCTGGTTTTAAAACTAGATGAACTGCATTGCCCATGCCTTCAAGGAGCTTACGTTAATGTGGAAGAGCAATTGCGCTTGCTTGAGCTGTCTCGTTTCCTCTCTGTCTCTCGCTCACTTGCTCACTAGCTGTACACACACACATATACGTACACACATCACTTACTGCAGTTTACAGTTGGAAAGTAATTTTTGTACTTATTATTTATGTGTCTTTCTATCCAGACTGCAAGCTCCGTAAAGATTTGGAACTTGCCCATTTCATTCACCTTTGTGTCTCTTGTGCCCAGCACGTCATAGGCATTTAAGAAATAGTTTTTTGAATGAATGAATGATGTATGAACAAATGGAGAATCTGGAGAGGGTAGTGTTGCAGAAACTAGAGGAAAGAGAACATTGAAAGAAGGTGGGGAAAATGCAGTAGACACATAACCCTTCCTTATAAACCAGCCATAATTAGAAAATACATTGAGGAGGGAATGAGAAAGACCCATTCAAAAGATCCCAGCACTAACAAGAAAATCTAGTAACAAATCTAATAAGAACTATGCAGTCATACAGATTTTTAGATTAGAAAATTCACCGTTCTTTAAAAATACCAGTTCTTTTCAAGTTATATATTTTAATGCAATACCAGTAGAAATTATAGTGTCTTGCTTAGCATTGTATATAACTAAATGGTACTGAAGTTCACCTGGATGAAAAATGAGTAAGAATAGGCAAAATAATTTTGCCCAAAAAAGTAGAAAATATGGAATATTTGTACTACTAGAAATTAGAACATTTTAAAGCGTCGATCATTAGAATAGTACAGTTCTGGTTAAGAACATACAAATCAATGGTATAGCCATAAAAGCCCAGAAAAAGTACAAGCTGAATATCCAAATTATAGTAAAGAAGTTATTTTAGATCTCTTGGGAGTGAGAGATTATTCAGTAAATGGTGATTATTCAGTAAGTTAGTTTAACTCTTTTGGAGGAAAAAAGAAAAACATTTATTCCTCATGTCAAAATTTAAACTAATACCAGATAGGTGAAGATTTAACTGAAAAAAAAATTATATGCTTACCTAATCTCAGAGGAGGAAGGTCTTTTTAGATATGAAAGCAAAAAAGAAACCATGAAGATGATTTATTGATTTGACTATTTTCAGGTGTAGAATTTTAGTATGTTATAAGATATTACGGTCCCAATTAAAAGGCAAATTATAAATTTGGAAAACTATTTGTAACAAAAAAAAAGAAAACGTTAATATCCTTAATTGATGAAGGACTATTAGAAACCATTAGGAAAAAGAAAACACTTCATTAGGAGGAAATAGGCAAGTCATTAAATAAAAATGATCAATAAAACTTCCTAGTTTAGTTTCACTGGCATTTGAAGAAATTAAAACAATAATTTGTCATGAAATTTGAGAAGATTTTTAAAAACCACTATGCATATAGGTGAGGATATGGTGAGAAGGCAATTTTTATGCTCTATAGTGAGGGAATGCTTTCTGGAAGCCAGAAAAAGTACAAGCTGAATGAAGATTTGTAAAGTACACTCAGCAGTGCTTCAGAAAGGCTTGGTGATCTACTTCCAAAAATCAGCCAATGAAAAACCGTATGGATCACAACAGTCCACCCCATTGTGCGTGGGGTAGCCACGGGTCAGGGGATGACTCAGTGACAGCCAGCAGCAGCGACGATGCAATCAATGCTGAACTCCGTTTTCTCTGGGTTTCTGTGTTGTTCTTCTAAGGGACATTCTTTACAAGGTTTCACTAGTGAGGAGATGGTTACCTAAAAAAGATGGAGCGGTGTGTGATAGTTTGTCCTAAGTCACACTAAATTATCAGTGTATCATCAATTATTTTGTAAAAATATCTTTAAGTTCTTCTCATTCAAGGTTAGTGAAAACTTGTAAATGAAGTCTGTTAGAGTTTACTTTTGTATTTATCTTTGTGATAACAACTGTATTCCTAAGAACAGCACAGGGCTGTAGCAGAGGGCTGTGTAGCTCTTTCCTCCATTTCCTGCTCCCAAGAAGCCTCCTGTAAGTCTATCAGAAAAAATTTCCCTCTTCTCTGCTACCGTATTTTATTTTTATTTCTTCTAAAAGTGATATTTTGTCTTGTCATTTTATAAAAATCATCCTTAGTTATTAAGCAAAAGTAAAATGAAAATTTACTCACTTTAAAGGCAGAATTGAGTATAATCTGTTTTTAAATTGTTAAAACATGTCTTTTGATGCATAAGGAAAAAGAATCTTAATTAACTTGATACGTCACTAATGTGTAATAACAGTTCTACACAGTGATGGGTAAATATTGGATTTTTTACAATACCCTTTTAGAGATAGCTTAGTAACTAATATTATAGCTTTTGTTTCTGTGTCTATTCATGTAATCCACAGGTGAACCCCAATATAAGGAAAAAGAAAACTATATTGGTGAAATTACTAAATAAATTAAAAATTAACCTAGATGAAGTAGACAGGAAAACAAATTAATGATAGTCGTCTGATTAAACATATTGAAAATCATATTTTTAAAACTTTATTATCTGTCATACCTGCTAAAGATTGTTCCCTTTATTAGCTAACGTTTCTAGCTAGCTGACTTCAGCTCTTCCTAAATCTACAGACATCCTAATTTTGAACCATTATATAATGAAAACATCGGGTGTAATTTCCTTCGGTCTGCAGTTCTTAGTTGCCCTTCTTACTGCAGATCTTTACACTGTAGCTCATGATTATAATTTGCATAAATGAAATTCATATTTATGAGTACAGATCTTGAAGCAACTGACAGGTGCAAGGTTGTCTACCATGCCAATTTATTGTTTGTTGTGTTATTTAAAAGAGAACTGCTCTCCATGTTTTAAAGAAGAATAAGTGCTGTGGTTGAATTGGAATCAAATTCTAAAAGTAGATAAAATCTTGTTTTGTAGCTTTCCATTTTTATGCTTTTCTAAATAACGTGGTAATGTTGCGGTTGGCTATACGTTGAAGAAATGTCTAACTGAGCTTATAATATCTGCTAATGGACTCTCAAAATCATCCTCATTTCTCTTGCTCTTATGTTTCAGGGCATGCATGAGCTGTTAGCACCTATAGTCTTTATTCTCCACTGTGACCACCAAGCTTTTCTACATGCTAGTGAATCCGCACAGCCCAGGCAAGTTTTTATACAAGCTCCATGTGTTCATTCAGCCCTGCTGTAATCTTTTTTTACCTCCAAATCTTTTAAATTGAAGGTACTTACTAACTTTTTGCAAGTTGTAAATGTGGTTGTGTTTCATGTGGCTAATTAGAAGGGTCCATTGTAAGTTCCACTTAATAGTTCTAATCCCACTTCCCCTGTGGAGCAAATTTGGAATCGTCAGTATTGCTGAGAACCTTTGATCTGTACGAGAAAAAGGCATATAACTAGTGAGTCTAAGGAGAGATTTTTGTTATAATGGCAAAGGTGCTAATGATTGATAATGTTTATATATACTGTCCTCCAGTGGCCCGTTCTTTCACTACAAGCTGCATGTAAATCTTATGAGATACTGCTCACCAGGTTTGTCTCAGCTCAGTTCCTAAATAAGGGAATGGTGCCACAAAGAACCCCATTCTGTAAATAAACAAAAACGCCTTCTTGTGTTTTTAAGATACATATTTATTATTAGTTCAGCAGTTAAGTTTAGTAATTGCATTTGTCTTAGACTAATCGTTAGACTTCATGTACTAATTTAAGATACCCTAACTGACCGGCCAGAGAAGCAACCAAGAAGCTTTTTGGGGATGGAGAGCTCTAGGATTGTCAGACTTTGTCATGAATAATCCACAGGCTAATGTGTCTATATGTAGGGGAAAAAAAAAACCTAACATAACATTTCACGTGATACCATCTTTATTAACCAAATTTGCTTTTGTCTACTGTTACAAATTTGTGTTTTGAAGTGTCCCTTGAGCTTTTGTAATTTTACTGATTGGATCTTGACAGTAGTAACCATATCTTAATTGCCTTTGCTTCAGTTACTTCTAAAGTATAATGATGTAAGAATGAAGTTAGTATTAGAATCTTTTTCTTGTGCCAGTTTTATCTTTAAGAAATGTGTATGCAGTGTACGTACTTGACATGAAAGTAGGAATGATTGAAAATAGCTTTTGAATGAGTTAGACATACTTCTTCAGCTGTTTCAATTTGTAAAAAGTAAAAGCAACACCATAAAATAGATTTTTAAGAGGTGCTACCACTGATTAATTGCTGTTAAAATATAATAAAAATAGAAGCTGTTAAGAAGAAATAAGTTAATATTTTGATATTGCATAGTTGACCAGTAACTATAATTTTTTTGTTGTTTTGTTTCAGACTTGCACAAGTGATAGATTGTGGAGTAATCAATTATTGTAGACCAAGCATATTTAAGGACTATGTTACAACATTCTGTATTTGTTATTTGGAATAATTAGTTATTTCATTGTGGAATAGACTTTGTTTTTGATCTTTATAGAAAGAAAGGATTTTATTTGTTAATGGAGTTACTCTTTTTATTAAAAAAAGCTAATTTTTTTTCATTTGCACATTATATGAAAGTTGGCTTATGAATGTAGAATAAGACACCCTCTGCATTCCTTCCAATTAAAAAAGTACAAATTTTGATTGCTTGTATTGCTTTTTTAAGTGATGAAATGAAAACTCTCTTGAACCCTGAGTATCTGGAACATGATGCCTAGTAAGTACAAAGACTTTTTGTTTTGTTTTTTTCTTTTGTACTGTGCTTACTTTAATGAAGGTTTAACATTAGCATTATATTATTTTCCTAATTTTTAGTGCAATGTTCTCACAGCTTATGGAAACTGCTGAACCTTGGTTTTCCACTTTTGAGCATGATGGTCAAAAGGTAAGTCTTAAAGAGAACATACCTTTTAAAATATTTGAGGAAACAAATTATTTCAGTAAGTAATAACAAATAATCAGTATAAAAACCACTGTTATTACTATTAGCAAAAAATGAAAATCTAAAAATACTATGGAGTAAGATTGAACTGGACCTGTAAACCATTTCTCTTAATAATTTTCGAAGGTATACAATGACAATATGAAAGATTTTATTTAAATAAATTAGGAACTTTCCTTTAAAATGTATGTGTGTATTATCCATGAAGTCTTTAACTTCATACTTATAAGATTGTTATAAACTTTGATAAATAAGTGCATCTACCTATTTGATTCATCGCTGTGCTGGTGCATTGAGAGACATTGTTACTGAAGTGCATAGATAAACTTTATGTTCGAAAAGTAATGCATCACTATTGAATTCACACATTTGGCATCAACACTCCTTACCATTATTTTCTTTTATTCATATTTTAGCTATATTATTATAGTGATAGAACTCGTATACCATAAAATTCACCCATTTAAAGTGGACAATTCACTGGTTTTTAGTATATTCACAAGACTGTGCAATCATCACTAATTCCCAAACATTTTCATCACCCCAGAAAGAAAACAAACAAACCCACACTCCATTCTCCCCTCCTCATAGCCCCCGGCAACACTAAGCCACTTTCTGTATCTGTGGATTTGTTTATTCTGGACATTTCATATAGATAGAAGCATACAATACGTGGTCTTTTGTGACTGGCTTCTGTCATTTAGCATAATGGTTTTCAGGGTTCATTTATGTTGTAGTATGTATCAGTACTTAATTCCTTTTTATGGCTAAATATTTTCCACTGTATGGATATACCACGTTTTGTCTATCCGCTCATCAGTTGACAGACATTTGGGCTATTATGATTACTGCTTCTGTGTATACTCATGTACAAGTTTTTATGTGAACATACATTTTCAGTTTTCCGGTATATTTCTAAGGAGTGGAATTGCTAGATTATACTTTTTAACAAACATACATGCTAACTTAGAAGTCATTGTCTTTTCATTGTAATTTGAAAAATTGCAGATTCTTCTAACGAGGCTTATTATTAAAAGTATTTGGTATATTATGTCCAATATGGTTAATTTCCTTTATATTGGTATAATTAAGTCCATTCTGGTTAGAAATCCACCTATTACTATCACTTTGTTCCATCTCTTAAAGAACGGAATAGGCAACAAATGCTATTCATGCCTGTGACCTAGCTCAGGGGTTGGCAAACTATTGCTTGCAGGCCAAATGCGGCCTGCTATCTGTTTTTGTGCAGCTTTCACAGTGGTTTTTATGGTTTTAAATGGTTGAAGAAAAAAACAAAGAATATTTTATGACATGTGAAAATTATATGAAATTCAAATTTCCGTGTACGTAAATAAAGTTTTATTAGAACACATGCCTAAAAAATTTCCTCTCTGGTTCTTTACAGAGAAAGTTTGTCCAGCCTGTAGCTTCAGTGATAAAATTGTCCTTCAGCAATATAGCAACACGTTACATATCCAACATGTAAGGTTGTTGAATGTTAAACCTGCTTTATACATAAGTAACAAACTACATTATGTTTTGAAACAATGTCTTTATGTTCTCGGCAAGTGATTTGATGAAGTCATAGACTTAGTGTGTGAACATAAAAATTTTGAGCAGAGAGTATTGGAACACATTAAATGCAAGCACAATGATCATTCCATGCCGTAGTCATTTTATATTTTATGACTGGTTCACAGTATCTGAGAAACTGAATGATTAAAATGTAAGGGTTACCATTTTTCAGTTTTGCCTGTTCGCTGCTGTTGATGTTACTGAGTCAAGATTATGAAAGTGGCTAAGACAACACAAAGAAAGACTTTCAGTTTATTAAGGAACACATAGATGTGACTTCTTAACATTGATGTTAATTACTTGTGTATATCAATGAATAATATATTCCTAGAAGCATCTCTAGTGAATTCCTTTTCATCTTCCCCTTTTTATTCTATTTTATAATTCTGTTACCTTTTTTAAAAGTTCTAGAAATTTATATCTTCCCCGTTAATTTCTTCTAATTTCTTTGAATGTCAAGTACATCACTGTGCATGCTGCTTAGTTCAGCAGACAGTCTTTTCATAATAAGACTTTCTTGATAAAGGAAGCAGTATGTTGGTTTCTATTCTGGCACAAACTCATTATCTCATTGTGTTCCTATAACAAACAGTATGTGGACTGGCACTGATCTGCAGACCACACTTTGAGTAGCACATTAAAGAAACAGTTAAAAAAAAAATTGTAGTTTTACTAATAGTTGTAGCTTTCCCATTTGATCATATGTGATAAATGCAAATAGCATTCTTTATTATGATAAGAAGTCCTGGAGATAAGGGAATATTTTATATTAACTTTATCTTCTCATGTGATTTTGTTAGATAAGCTAAGCTGTTTAACAGCATTTAAGTGATCATGAGCATTACTTTGGAGTTTCTTAGACTTAAGAGATTTTATTATAAGTATTCTGAGCACAGGGGAACTCTTGAAAGTACAGTTTATACAAGCCTGTAGTTTTTAGTAGACTATCTCAGCTGCTAACCCAAAGGTTGGCGGTTCGAACCCACCAGCTACTCTGTGGGAGAAAGATGTGGCAGTTTGCTTCAGTAAAGATTACAGCCTTGGAAACCCTATGCGGCAGTTCTACCCCCATCCTATACGGTCACTGATCGGAATCAACTCTACGGCAATGAGTTTGGTTTTTTTGTTTTTTATATATGAGTTCGTATCAAGTATATGAAAAATGGGCTGTATATGCTGTTGATTTAATGACAGCTCTGTTCAGACTAGAAATTGATCATATGATTTCATTAAGTGAAATATTTTTAACAGATTATTTTAGGATTTTCTCCAAAGCCTGCAATAGTATTTATATAATAGTATGTCTATTCAAGACACTGTATATAGGGTCTTGATACAGATGGATAGAGTGATCTGTGTTCCACGAGATTGGTTGAAACAGTCCCTGAGCACAGTGCCTCCACCCCATTCTGGCTAGTACTCAGCCACACAAGATCCTCCATTAGAGAAAAACTGCATGACTAAAATGTATAAAATGTTAAATTGATCATTTTTTATGGAAATTTGTCTGTAGAGTAAACCCTGTTTTTCAAATATGAATGGTATCTTACAATTAACATGAGTTCTCCAGAACATATATTTCAAATTAATATCAATAGGAAAAAAATTTTAATAGTGGTTAATTTTTTTTTAATTAGAAGAGAATACTAGATATTACAAAATTTAAAAAAAAGTGTCTCAAATGTATTATTTTTATAGTAAGTGACAACGATATAGAGACTTCATTTTGCTTATCTATATAAATTATCACAAAATAATTGAGCCATAAAAATTAACATGGCCTTATATCCTTGCACCCAAAAGACACTAGGGCAGACACTACAGGAATGATAAGAGAATACATTTCCTTGTAAGGCTTGAAGTGGTCCTGGAAGGACAGGAGGTTTTCCCTTACGCTAATACATGCTTCTTCTCTCTTCTGTGCCTTCCACCAGCCTGATTAGCTGATGCTCTTACACGGAATTCTAGGTTTCTTTATTTGTGTAGTCTTCCCCTCCAGACTAAGGAAAGGAATTTTTCTTTATCTTTCTGTCCCAGAATCTGGTCCAGCGATGAAAAGATGATGTTCCTTTTAGATATCTCACCAGTTTAGGAGGAGAGAGAAGCAGTAAAGGATGCTGGAGTGTCAGAGAAGAAAAAGAAACAGGGCTAAGGAAGGCTTTCTGGAGGGCTCGACAGTTGAGCTGAATCTAAATATACTTGAGAGCTCCTCAGTGGAGACACCAGGGAAAGTAGATTTCAAGTAAAAGAATGGCATCCCAGGGCCTCTAGAAGCCCGTGAGAATAGAGACTGGCCAGATATTGAAAAGGCCTTGTAGATCTGGCTAAGGAAATTTGGATTTTTTTTTTCCCAAGTGAAAACAATGCAGAATTACTGGAGAGGTTTAAACAGGGCAATTTGGCATACTCTAATTTGTGTTTTAGATAGATCACCCAGTGTTTTAGAAGACGGATTTAAAAGCAACAAAAACAGATAGAAGGAAGGAAATTATTAGAGCCTCAAATTGAGCAGTGACAGTAGGGCCGTAGAAGATACAAGAGGTACCGAGGAGCTAACGTGGGCAGAGTAGGCGTTCTTACTGGAGAATGGGGTAAGATGGACGTGATGAAAGAAGAACAGAAAATGATAAGCTTGGTTTTAGGCCTACTGAATTTGAGACCCTTCTGGCAGTGAAAGATTCCTTGTGAGGTTTTGAACTTATAGGAGGCAATCAAGAGAGTACTAGGCTATGAATACAGATTAGGAAGTCTTTGGGAAAATGGATATTGGTTGAAGCAGTGTGTATGACTGATATCACTCGAGGAAGGTATAAAAGTAGAGAATAAAACTAAGACCAGACTATATGAAAAAACAGCATTGAGAAACAAAAAGATGAATTTAAGCTAGAGAAGTAGACTCAGAATGAGTGGTAGTCAGAAAATATGAGACGGTGATGCTACAAATGGTGACTGCAGAAAGGTGGAAATTGTGGACTGAAGGTCAGAAGAAAGGTCAGGCATTGGGGAATTCATCAGACTTGAGGGGTATCATTGGAGTTCACAGAAAAGAAAGCATTGCAAGCAGTTAGAGACACATCTCTCGTAATAATGAGATTATGGGTGGCAGGAAGTAAAGTTGTAAGTTGGCCCAACATAGATTTTTTTTTTTTAAAGTCATCTATACTTTTGATCTTGGAGAGTTTTAAAATCTTTTTACTTAGCTATTTAAATCGACCAGAGGGCATTCAGAGAACGTCTTCTTTCTAGAGCTAGTTTCCTTTATTTCCTGTTTCTGAGTGCTAGCTCCTCAACTCAGAGTAACACAGTTTTCATTTACTGTTTTCATGTTTAAGTTTTATACCCAAGAAATACGTTTCCATTAAGGCTTGTCATTTATGTACTGTGTCTGGTTAGATAAACTAGCCATGGACAAATGGACTACAGTGGCCACCACTACCTCTAGCCAAGATTGTCTTGTAACACTTAATGCCATTAAGAGAAACTGGTTAAGGAATACAGGTAGAAAAACGTTTTAGAAGGCATATCCTGGCCATTGCCATATGAGCACAGTTACTTGTATGATGATCAGCATATGATTCCATATTTTAAGCATTTGTCGTGAGAGGTTTGATGTAGTTCGTGGTTCCTGCTTAAACTTCCTTTGTAGATAAATTCAATAATGATGTCCGTATTTTTTAATTTCATATTGAAATAATATATGTTCAATTTTTCCTGTCTTTATGTTTTTAGGGGAAAGAAGCACTGATGACTCCCATCCCCTTTGCTAGGCCACAGGATTTAGGGCCAACAATTGCTATTGTTACTAAAGTCAACCAGATCCAGGATAATCTACTGAAGAAGCATGATATTGAGCTTTATATGCACTTGAACAGACTAGAAATTGCACCACAGATATATGGGTTGTAAGTATTAAAGTTTAAATTTCAACTACACCTAATTATGATTTATGGTGGTTTCTAGAAGTTAAGAGCAAGAACTGTCCCAGCTCCATTTTATGTTACATCTCTTTTGTGTCTTTTGTGCTAGGCTCTGTACTCATTACTTTCACATGTGGTGTCTCATATTCCCACTAGCCTCATTAATTGGGTATTATCCCTTTGGTACAGATGAAGAAGCTAAGGCTTAGACTAAGTAGAAACTAAGGCTTAGGTTAAGTTTGCACATATTAAATTCATAATTCAGACCCAAGCAGGATTGGCTACATATTTGCAGGACCCAATGCAAAATGAAAATTATGGGACGCTTGTTTAGAAATTAGTAAGAATTTCAAGACAACAGCAGATCATTAAACCAAACATGGGGCCCTTCCAAATACCAAGCTATGTGCACGTGCACAGGTCGTACATCCATGAAGCCAGCCCAGAACCCAAGTAATCCTGTAAGATGTCCATGTTCTTCATCTTCCATTCTACCCTCAAAAGTGGATTTCTATCAATAAGATAATGTCCCTCCCCAGGGAATATATTGTCTTAATCTTTTCAGCCATGTAAATTCTCTAATGTGCTATAGCAGAAAAATAGGAAGCCAGTCATTCCTTAGATGTTCTGAGCTGGAGAACACAGAGGGTAGGGACTGCAGCCAGAGCAGCTCCTACAATACACAGTAGCAGGGGGATGAGCTGAGGTGGGGCAGGGAGAAATTCATGGAAAAGTGAGGAAATAGCACTGACAATTTATATGTATCAGTGGTTTATAAATGTGTACAGACAAATTAGAAATACAGAGGTTTTAGTAAATATAAATTAGCTGTGTAGTGCTGTAGACAACAGAAGTATCCTTTATGTTGAAATAGTAGAGCATTCATATCTAGTGCTGAGCAGTTCCTTGGTAGAAGTTTTCTGCAAATGCTGACTGTCAATTGGGTAGAATTCGGAAAATTGGTGAGTTATTATTGAGATGTACATAGTAGGTGTTGAATAAACATGAACTCATTATTTGAATTGTAAAAAATTTCAAATGAGTCTAAAGTTTAGGACCAGAGCAAGGCTGTTTATTTAGCCCAGAGAAGAGAATACCAATGAGTGTTTTATTTATGTTTTCATGTTATACACAGTCTTTTATTAATAATACTTCTCAGCTGTTTTTCTTCTCTGAACAGTGATTGAATAAGTGTTTACCTGTTGTAACGCTGATTGCTTTCATTTCTGTGACTTAAGCTTGACCTCATCATTGAGAGTAGCTCCATAGTTCCTACTGGAAATGAGAATGTGTGTGACATGGGTACGGGGCAGCGCTGTAGGTTATTAATGAATTGCTCTTTACACTTGTAAGTATAGATAATACATTTGTGATTATAGGGATAAAGATTTATTTTAAAATAGCTAATGCAAGGTCAGGAGTTAAATTGTATATTCCTCTGGGCTGTGCACTCAAAGAATTGGTATATTCAAATACAAAAGCCCATTTTATACCCTCCAAAAATTTTCACTAAGGTCTAGAAATTGTTCTTAAACACTGAAGGAAAGAAATTGATGTTTGGCATGTGTATTTTTTCTTTGAAATGCTCAATAATTTTTTACCTCTTTGCCTGAGCTGTTGCTTTGCGTTGCAGTGATGATGGCATTTGCTTCAGTACAGTCATGTAAAGATGATGTAGCCCAGTTTCCGTTTCTAACATTAGTTTCCATCAGTTTCCTCTTCATCATAAGTCATAGGGCTGCTTGACATCTGACCGGCACCTTCCTGATAAAATTCCGTGAACCATGACATAACTACTCTTAATCGTTCCAATTTTATTTATTAGTAATAACTAACAATACTGGGGCTAGCCATAGTCCTAGCTGCCTTATCTGTCCCATTATTTTTGTATAGAATCTCATCTGCATTGTCTCAAAAAAACTTTTTTTTTCAATCTTTGAACAAGAGGTCATTCATTCTTTCAATTTGGACCTCATTATATTTTATAGTGCAAGGGTTTTAATTACCCATTTCCCTTATTCATTTGGTTTTATTATTATGTGTGGTGCACATGAAAGGCCAGTGCCTTTGATTTTGCCTGTGTCCCTGTATGCTAGCCTAAGTTGTACGGCCGTCTGCTTATTCCCTACTGATGACTGGTAGAAAATTTGCTGCCAAAGAATACTATAATATAAAATAGTAGTTAGAAGTACAGGCTTTGAAATGAAACAGACCTGTTGGACCACTTTGAGCCTTGGTTTCTTCATCTGTGAAATGGAGATTAAAAATAATAAATTGCACCTACTTCATTAGGTGCTTTTGAGAATTAAATCGTAATATACAGAAAACATTGTGCTCAGTATGTAGTAAGCATTCAATGTATGTTTAGCAGTGCTTTTATTATTATCATCTGTCATTACAGTTGCTAAATTAGGATTTTCACGGCTGTTTGAATATGATGTGCCATGAGAATCACTAACCCTTCCAACTCTGGCTTTGGCTTTCTGTGTTTTCTTCATGAAAGCATGTGGGCTTCTACTTAACTGGACACATATAATAGCTGCCCTTTAGACCAGTGTTTCTAAAGAAGTAAGTATAGCAGTTGAGAGTAAACTTTTAGACACTTCCGTAGCAATTTGGCCCAATAATTTATGTCACTGAGCCTAATAAATAACGTAGGTGTGTGTCTCATAGAAATGAATTTGAAAGGTTTTCATTTGTTCTATACCATACAAGTATTATGAATCTAAATAATTGTTGATGGTACTGCCTATTCCTTTTGGAAGAAAGTTGTTAATTTAGTTTTATGATCAAAAATAATACTTGAAAACAATTAGTTTGTGGTTTGGGTAAATTTGTCATCAAGTGGACAAATATAAAATAATCAGTTGTCAGTTAATGACAGCTTTTCCTTAGGGTTCTGATCAGATTCCATGTTGTATTACCTAATGTGTGCTTTTTTGTGACAAGTGTTTTACAGAATTCTGATTTTCAAAAAAAAAAAAAAAAATTTTCTCGTAAACTAAAATGTTCCAGTAGAATTAGAAAAACAAATGTCAGTAATGAGTGAGCCAATGGCAAAATGTTATTAATGCCAACAATTTCTATAGAATGAGGGGTAAATCATAAATATATGTTTACATGGGGGGAGAGAGTGTTAGCAAGACTAAATTATACCACCTAGTGAGTCCAGATTTCTAATTTTAGTCAATCTTCAGCAGTTGCATGATACATTAAAAATTATTTAAATCTGCTTTCTATCATGGCTATAATTATCATTAAGAAAAAGATTTAGCAATTGCTCGTTTTTTTTTTTTTAAACTTAACTAGTGATCTTTGCTCTAGAGCATGCTTACTCAATTTTTAAAACTAGTTTTTTTTCAAGTTTTTGTAAGAATTTATGTGGATGTCTTCTGAAGTAGAAGACGTGTCATGTGTAGACATTTCTTGTATTTTCCTAATTTATTTAACAAAATCACAATTAATGGTTGCAGTAACTTTGGCTAAAGTCATTCCAAGTTAGCTTATGTTAATTTTCGATGAATTTATATTTATTTTGAAATATGGGAATGAGTACCCATAAATCCTAAATGTTATATAATAGCTTGCTTATTAATGCTATCAGTTTATATATTTAGATGCATTATCTCTTGGATAATTTTAGTTTGTTTTTCTGTTAGGAAATGTTAAATCAACTTACTGTTTCAGGTTCAACAAAGATAATTTGCGATTAAATGTTCAGTACTGCATAAGTGATATTATAAAATAATATATCCTGAAAGTAATTTTCACAGTTTTTTCATTATCTTTATGAAAGTTTACTACTGTTGCACTTAGAATGAAGTTTCTCTTCCTTTAATTTAAATAACTTACATCTTGAGTTGTCTTTGTCAATTATTGACGTGTGTTGGATTTTTTTTTTTTATTAAGTTCTTTGAGGGTCTGTCAGTGCACACTAATTCCCAAAGTAAAACATTTGACTACATTCAAACTTCTAAAGGTATTTCTTAATGTTTGTGGGATCTTCATCTTTAGTATGAGAAGAATGCCCTGTGATTTCATCACTTGGGATTGTGTTTGTGCAAAAACATCAAAATATTAGTGTTATGATTCCATCCCTTGAGCACAGATGTTGATGTGATTCCAGAAGACTCTTAATCATAGTAGATTCAAATATAAAGATTCAAGTCATCAACTGCTTTCGCTTTTTACTACAATACTCTTTTGCAGAGAGATCAAATATTAGAGTTTAAAATTAACAATTTCTGTTAAGCCAGAGTAACTTTTGTATTATCACCTTTAAATATATTGAATCTATGTTTTAGACCTTGTTTTACACTTTGATAGAAATAGAATACATAATAAGCATCTGTGGGATGTGCAATTAATGTCACTGTTGAGGAAAGATCCTCACAACACACTTGGGCTTTGGCACTCTTAAATTATGCGCTCTTTACAGCACTCATGGGATAAATTCCATGTCCCCCAGATGCTTATTATACATCTTCTATGTCCCTTATTTCCTGTTTTCTGGATTAGCAGTTGTTTTGCTGTGGTGCTTTATAGTAATTTAATTGGGGGAAATTCTTAGTTATTGATAAATAATTTGCTAAATTTTGTGATAGAATTTTAAAATGTTTATATCACATTATATTGGTTTTAACACATATCACAATGCAATTACATAGGACTACTAAATTTTTTTAAACCTATGTTTGAAATATAAACATATGGTAAAAAATGTAACTCTTAGTCCTCAAAAGTCAGTATAATTATCTACCTTACAATTGTATCTCTTAACAGTTTAAGTAATTAGCTTCCTGTTATAAGCACAGTTAATGATTGAGATATTCTTTTCCTCTCCATGAGCTTTATATGATACATTAAACATAAAGCATAGAATATGAGGGATTAGCTTGTTTTTATACTGCAGTGTGTATTCCTCTAGAATTACTCCTTTTGAAAAAGTTGGGGATTTTCCCTTCTACATGAAAAATTATCACAGATTAAGAATTATGGGGAAGAATAATACACTGAATTATTGGAATAATGACTAATAACTACAAATACTTACTGAATGCTTCTGATGGGTTAGACACTGTGCTAAAAACTTTAAATAGATTATCTTATTTTATCCTCACAACACATTGAGACAGGAACTGTTATTATACCTATTTTATAGATTAGAAAATTAAGGCTTATAAAGGTTTATTTAGGTCAGACAGCTACCAGGAGGCTGAGCCAGACTTTGAACCCTTCAGCCTACATTTATACTGTGATTTGGCTAGTACTATGAATATATGGAGCTCTGGTGGCATAGTGGTTAAGAGCTCAGCTGCTGGCCAAGAAGTTAGCAGTTCAAATCCACCAGCTGCTCCTTAGAAACCCTGTGGGGCAGTTCTACTCTGTCCTGTACAGTCACTATAAGTCAAAGAATCAACTCAACAGAAACAGTTTGGTTTTTATTTTTATTTTTTTATTTATCAATGTATAAAAAACTAAGGCACCCAAAGGTACTGTGTGTCAGTTTTAGACCACGAGCCAAATTCTGGGTGACAAGATAGGTACACGGTGCAGAATTAGAGAAGTCTAGTTAGTAGTGATCCGAAACCAGCCTGGTAAGGAAGACATGGAAAATCAAGAGCACTGGAGAGCCTAAAGCACACAGTCCATGCCAAAAATCAGGATTAAAAGAGCTCAAGCTCTTCAGGCTTAGAAAGTACCAGCAGCAAAAGTATACCCAAATCATAATAAGCCATGGCCTATGGCTTAAATCTTGCTCAAGTCCGGTACTGACCTTATTTGGGTTAGGCTGCTAGATATGAAGTAAGAAAGCCAGGCAAAAGCTGCTAGTTTAATCTTAAACTTCAACTTCCAAAAACAAACAAAAAAAGGGTTAATTGATGGCAAACTGACCATGTGTCTTTGAATAGACAAAGGCCAAAAAGGTAGGGTTATATCCAGTCACACATGTACAAGCTTAGGAAGGGTACCATCCACATGCCTTTCTAGTAAAAAAGATAGTCTACCACCGAGAGATGAATAAAAATGAATAATTCAATCAAGAAGAAAGCAAGTCTGAAAGGACTGGTAGAAAGCAGTGCGACCAGTATAATGTAATAAGGATTAACGGGGGAGTATTATATAAAAACAGTACTTGGCATATAGTAAGCACTCAATAAATGTTCATTATTGTTAATTTTTAAGTGTTTAGTACAAAATGTCTGGTTCTTAATAAGACTCACTAAATAGTAATAATAATGGAAGAAAATAACAATGCTTACCAAAGAAAGCATAAAGTTGACAAATAACAATACTACCATAATAGTACCATAAGCATTTTTCTTTATGCTTTTTGTACTAAATCCACTGATCACTTCGATCGAGTCGTTTCCAACTTATAGCGACCCTATAGGAAAGAGTAGAACTGCCCTATAGGGTTTCCAAGGAGTGGCTGGTGGTCTTGAACTCCTGACCTTTTGGTTAGCAGCCGAATGCTTAACCACTGTGCCACCAGGGCTCCATTTTGTACTAAGCATTTTATATATATATATATATATATATATATACACACACACATATATATATATAAAACAAACCAAACCCATTGCCATAGAGTTGATTCCAACTTGTAGCTACCCTAAAGGACGGAGTAGAACTGCCCCATAGGGTTTCCAAAGCTGTAATCTTTATGGAAGCAGACTGCTACATCTTTCTCCCTTGGAGTGACTGGTGTGTTTGAACCACCAGTCTCTTGATTAGCAGCCAAGCGCTTAACCACTGTTCCACCAGCGATCTCGTGTGTGTGTGTGTGTGTGTGTGTGTGTGTGTGTGTGTATCACTATATATATGTTGTTATTGTCGTTGTTCCGACTCATAGCGGCCCTCTGTACAACAGAACAAAACACTGCCTGGTCCTGCACCATTCTCATAATCGTTGCTATATTTGAGCCAATTGTTGCAGCCACTGTGTCAGTCCATCTTGTTGTGGGTCTTCCTCTTTTTTGCTGACTCTCTACTTTACCAAGCATGATGTCCTTCTCCAGGAACTGGTCCCTTCTGATAACGTGTCCAAAGTGCGTGAGATGAGGTCTTGCCATCCTTGCCTCTAAAGAGCATTCTGGCTGTACTTCTTCCAGGACAGATTTGTTTGTACTTCTGGCAGCCCATGGTATATTCTGTATTCTTCACCAACACTATAATTCAAAGGTGTAAATTCTTTTTCAGTCTTCCTTAATCATTGTCCAGCTTTCATGTGCATATGAGGTCATTGAAAATACCATGGTTTGTCAAGTGCACCTTAGTCCTCAAAGTAACATCTTTGCTTTTTAACACTTTAAAGGGACTTTAAAGAGGTCTTTTGCAGTATTAGATAGATATGATAATATATAGTTACGGTTTTGCACATATATATATTTAAGCTCACCTTAAAAAAGGTAAATATTCTCACTCAGCTGGCTTTATATACAAAATCCAACTATATGCTTCTTAAAAGAGACAGCTAAAATAAATTGATATTCAAAACAAAAGCATTGAAGTTAACAAATATCCTTCTATATTTAATAAGCCATTCAATTCCTAATTGACATATGGCAACCTGAACTTTTGTATATAATATCCATGACAGCAAGGAGTTTGTCTTATTCATTAATTTATCCCATATGCCTACCTAACAGAACCTGGCATGTAGTAAATATTTTTGAGTGGGTTTATGGATAAATGAATGGGAAGGCAAGAACACAAATTATATAAGGAATTATTCAAAATATGCTGTGGTGAAAATTTGCTGCTAGAGGAACATCACATAATAATTATAAAAAAATTAAAACTCTAAATATTAGAAGGAAACATACATGAATAGATAACCAATCTCTGATAACTGAATTCTCCAGGAAGTATATCAGTGCAAGAAATTCTAGAGGAGAAGGTTAAAATTTGACTGCTCCAACATTTCATGCCAATAAAATTCAATGCAAAGACAAACTGGTTAAAGGGGGAAGAAAAAGCCATATATATGAAGAAAATATTAAACAATAAAAACAAATTTTTGTTCTTTACATATAAAAAGCCCTTAAATTTAGTAAGAAACTACTACCCATAAAGTAGAAAAATAAAGTGAACAACAACTCATAGGGAAAAAATACCAGTGGCCAATAGTTATAGTGAGTTTTCAACTATTCAAATAATTACAAATTAAATAACAAAACATTATTTTCATTTAGATTGATAAATGTTGGAGAAAACTTGACTCAATGCTGATATTATCAATTTGGGAAGCAACTGGGGAAATTAATCAAATGCTTGAAAAACTTGGACTCTTTGACCTATGATTCCAGTATTAAGCATAAGATATCTTAAGTGAATCAGCAGAGCAAAGGTGTGTGGATAAAGATGTTTATCACAGTGTTGTTTATTATATAAAATGGGAGCTAATTACATTTCTAATACTAGATTTAAATTAAATTATGGCTTTATTGTTTACTCCATTTTCTAATCAAGTTACATATAGGCAGTCAGGATAACCTGTTGCCTTCTAATTGATTCTGACTCATACGACCCTATAGGACAGAATACAACTGTCCCATAGGGTTTCCAAGGAGTGGCTTGCCAGCCTTTTGGTTAGCAGCTGAGTTCATAACCACTGTGCCACAAGGGATCCACAGCTACTATAATAGTTGGCCTAGTGTGAGAAATATGTAAACATTATTTTGATACAAGTAATAATTGTAACAGAGCTATTCACAACATGCTGTGAGAGCACAGAAGTGGAGGGTTATATCAGGAATGCATTTGACTGCAAGTAACAGAAACTCAACTAACAATGGCCTGAAAACAAGGAATCCAAAGTTAGGCTGCTGCTGGCAGTGGTTCAGGGGTTTAACAATATCGAGGCCTACATACCATGAGATTCTCTTGGCTTTCTACGTATCTGTGGCTAAATAGACTCAACATGGGTATTACAGCTAGATATCAGTTATGTAGTTCAAGGCAGGAAGTACGAGAATCGACTGGTACCAGCTGTATTTGTCCTTGATCAAGCAAAACAGAAGCTTTCTCAGCAACCACCTCTGTCAGACATAGGTTTAAATCTCATTGGTAGAATTTGGTCGTATGGCCACCCCTAGCTGCAACGAAGGCTAGGAAAACGGGATAGGATCCTTATGGTTAGCTTTGACCAACTGTGATCCCATCACCTGGAACTGGGTACATTTTGGGGGCGAGGGCATGGGTACTGGATAGGCAACTAACAGTTTTCTTAGACTAACCCGAAGTTTTAAAAGAGGATCTCCAGAAAAGATGATACCTAGGCTGTGTCTTGAAATGTAAGTAAGAGCAATACAATCAGAATAGATGGAAGGACCTTCAGGCAGGAAGAACAGCATGAGCAAAGACATGAATGTCAGAGATATCATTATGGATGTAGGAAACACTAAACAGTTTATTATAACTAGAGTAAATTTTGTGAGAGAGAGGGTGTCATGAAATAAGACAAAGCCAGGACATGGAAACTCTTGTATGCCATGCTAAGAACAATCTAGATCTGTGCTGTCTGATACACACCCACTAGGCACATTTGGCTATTAAATTTAAATTAAATGTAAAAATTCAGTTTCTCAGTCATACTAGCCCTATTTCAATTGCACAGTAGTCAGCCATGTGTGAATAATGGCTACTGTATTGAATAGCACAGATATGGAACATTTCCATCATTGCAGAACGTTTGGTTGGACAGCATTGATCAAGGTTTTTATTCTAAGGTAAGTGAGAGGGTGCCATTGAAATAGAGTGGTGTTATGATCATATTTATAGTTTAAGAAGATTACACTGCCTGCACAGTGGTAAAGAAATTGAAGGGGGAAGTAAGACAAGGGGAATGGTGACTAAGTAGCTACTTCTGTTTGCTAGAAGAAAGATGATGGTGGCCTAAAACAAGATAAAGCAGTGTGAGTAGAAAGAAGTGCAAATATTTGGAAGATACTAACTTGTTGGGGGAGGGGACGGTGGTTCAGTGGTAGAATTCTTGTCTTCCATGTGGGAGACCTGGGTTTGATCCCGAGCCAGTGCACCTCATGTGCAGCCACCACTCATCTGTCATTGGAGGCTTGCATGTTGCTATGATGCTGAACAGGTCTCAGCAGAGCTTCCTGACTAAGATAGAGTAGGAAGAAAGGCTTGGAGATCTACTTCTGAAAATCAGCCGATGAAAACCCTGTGGGTCACAGCAGTCCAGTCTACAGTTGATCCTGGGTGACTACTGTATTGAACAGCACAGTTCATTGGCTGCCCACTGGACCAGGCAGTGTTTCATTCCATTGTGCATGGAATCAGCCATGAGTCGGGGCCGACTCGACAGCAGCTAAAAAGAATTTACTAGAATTGACAAGATTTGTAATTAATTGGATATTGGGATGAGGGAGACGACAGGGTCGAAGACAGTTTGGACAACAAGGTAAATGATGGTAAAAATCACAGAGAATGAGCGATGGGTAAAGAAAGATATTTCACAGAAAGAAGAATTAAGTTACCAGTGTATTGAGTTTGGAGTTTCTGTGGGACCATGTGGTATCCAATATACCATTGAATATATCGTTCTGGAGCTTAGAAGAGACATTGGGAAGTATCAGTATGATAGTCCGCATGCTACATGATATTCATTGAAACTTGCTGGTGAAGTGAGAGAAGAAGAACAAAGGTCATATTTGGAAGAACACCCACCCACGTGTAACTTACTTTTGAGAATTTAAAGCAGTAAGTTATTTAGTCTGATTGGGATTTAAAATAAATCATTGCAGTCTGTCTATTTGAGCAGCAAGTCTGGAAGAAGGATGCCAGTTAGGAGGCTTTTGCAATTGTCTCTGGGCAAGAATTGGTAATAGTGATGGAGAAGAGAGTTGGTTCAAAGAAATATTATGGTGTGATAATAACCCATATTGCTGAATGCTACTTGGGAGGGTGGGGAACCATGTAGATTAGAGCCACTCCAGTTTCAAAGCATCCAACTCACCTACCCCACTGGATAATCATTTTATTTATTTTCTCAAGCAGCGTGCCCAATCCATATGCCACCAGACTTGACCATCTCAACGTCTTGCTCCTTTTCCACCAGCCCAAACTTTGCCTGATCTTTCTGTCCTGCAGTTGATACCTCTGTTTACTCTCTCTTTGTGTACTCTCGAGTTGACTACTTTCTTCTCCTCTGTGATCATGAGCCACCAAGTATTATATCTCCAATATTTTCAACCTCCTCCTCTTTGCTGGTTACTTCTTTTTTTTTTGAGAGCAGACCTCTTTTATTCATTTGTATACTAAAAAGACATTTTATTACCAGACTTTTTATATTTCTATAATCTAATTTATAGGTATTGAATTTTTTTTAATCTTTTTTTTTTCATTGTACTTTAGATGAAGATTTACAGAACAAATAGTTTCTCATTAAGCAGTTAGTACACATGTTGCCCTATGACAATGGTTAACAACCCCACAACATGTCAATACTGTCCCTTCTCAACCTTGGGTTCCCTACTACCAGCTTTTCTGTCCCCTCCTGCCTTCTAGTCCTTGTCCCTGGACTGTTGTGCCCCATTAGTCTTGTTTTGTTTTATGGGGCTGTCTAATCTTTGGCTGATGGGTAAACCTCAGTAGTGACTTCATTACTGAGCTAAAAGGGTGTCTGGGGGCCATACTCTCGGAGTTTCTTCAGTCTCTGTCAGGCCAGTAAGTCTGGTCTTTTCTTGTGAGTTAGAATTTTGTTCTACGTTTTTCTCCAGCTCTGTCTGGGACCCTCTGTTGTGATCCCGGTCAGAGCAATCAGTGGTGGTAGCCAGGCACCATCTAGTTGTACCGGACTCAGTCTGGTGGATGCCGTGGTAGTTGTGGTCCATTAGTCCTTTGGGCTAATCTTTTCCTTGTATCTTGTTTTCTTCATTCTCCCTTGCTCTCAAAGGGGTGAGACCAGTGGAGTATCTTAGATGGCTGCTCACAGGCTTTTAAGACCCAAGATGCTACTCACCAAGGCAGAATGTAGAACATTTTGTTTATAAACTGTGTTATGCCAATTGAGCTAGATGTTCCCCGAGACCATGGTCCCCATAGCCCTCCGCCCAGGAATTCAGTCCCTCAGGGAGTTTGGATGTGTCTATGGAGCTTCCATGACCTTTCCTTGTACAAGTTGTGCAGGCTTCCCCAGTATTGTGTACTGTCTTACCCTTCACCAAAGTTACCACTTATCTATTGTCTATTTAGTATTTCCTCTTCTTTAAAAGGAAAAAAAAAAAAAGGCAAAATTAAACAATACAACACAAAAACCCTCCTTTAACCCTCTTCCCCCAACAGTTCTACTTATCTCCTGTTTTCTTCCAAACTTCTAGAAAGAGTGGTCTTCTCCTGTTATTTCCATTTCCCACAGAATGGAAATTTCCCATTGAATGTCACTGTGGAGTCAGTGTAAATGATCTAAATACAATTAAAAGAAAGATTGGCAGAGTGAATTTAAAAACATGACCCTACTATATGCTGTCTAAAGAAACTCACTTCAAATATAATGGTATGTAAGTAGATAGAAAGTAAAAGGAGAGAAAAGATATATCGTGAAAATATTACTCAAAAGAGCAGGAGTAGCTATATTGATATCAACTAAAGTAGATGTCAGAGGAAATTTACCAGAGATAAAACGGACATTACATAATGATTAAAGGATCAGTCCACAAAAAAGACATAACAATTCTTTTTTTTTTTTTTTTTTGGTGTCTTTTTTTTTTAATTTTATTTTATTGTACTTTAAGTGAAAGTTTACGATTCAAGTTAGTCTCTCATACAAAAATTTATACATACATTGTTATGTGACTCTAATTGGTCTCCCTATACTGTGACAGCACATTCCTCCTTTCCACCCCTGATTTCCTGTGTCTATTCAACCAGCTCCTAACTCTCTCTGCCTTCTCATCTCACCTTTGGACAGGAGCTGCCCATTTAGTTTCCTATATCTACTTGAGCTAAGAAGCACACTCTTCACGAGTATCATTTTATGTCCCATAGACCAGTCTAATCTTTGACTGAAGACTTGGCCTCGGGAATGGTTGTAGTGCTAGGTTGACAGAGAGTCCAGGGGCCATGCTCTCTAAGGTTCCTCCAGTCTCAGTCAGACCATTAAGTCTGATCTTTTCACTAGAATTTGAGTTCTGCACTCAACTTTTCTCTTGCTCCAACAAGGACTCTCTGTTGTGTTCCCCGTCAGGGCGGTCATTGGTGGTAGCCAGGCACTGTCTAGTTCTTCTGGTCTCAGGCTGTTGCAGTCTCTGGTTTATGTGGCCCTTTCTGTCTCTTGGGCTAATGCTTTCCTTGTGTCTTTGGTGTTCTTCATCCTCCTTTACTCCAAGTGAGTTGGGACCAACTGATGCATCTTAGATGGCTGCTTGCTAGCTTTTAAGACCCCACATGCCACTCACCAAAGTAGGATGCAGAACATTTTCTTAATAAACTTTGTTATGCCAATTGACCTAGATGGCCCCTAGACCTCCACCCTTGCTACTCCATCCCTCGAAGTGTTTGGTTGTATTCAGGATACTTCTTAGCTTAGGTTTAGTCCAGTTGTGCTGACTTCCCCTATAGTGTGTGCTGTCCTTCCCTTCACCTAAGATAATTCTTGTCTACTATCTACTCAGTGAATAAGTCTCTCCCTCCCTCCCCACCCTTGTAACCATCAAAAAATGTTTTCTTCTGTGTTGAAACCTTTTCTTGAGTTCTTATAATAGTGGTCTTATACAACATTTGTCTTTTGTGACTGACTAAATTCACTCAGCATCATGCCTTCCAGATTTCTGCATGTTATGTTTCACGGATTCATCATTGTTCTTTATTGCGTAGTATTCCATTGTGTGAATATACCATAATTTGTTTATCTGTTCATCTGTTGATGGGCACCTAGGTTGTTTCCATCTTTTTGCTATCGTGAAGAGTGCTGCAGTGAACATGGGTGTGCATGTATCTATTCGTGTGATGGCTCTTATTTCTCTAGGGTATATTCCAAGGAGTGGGATTGCTGGATTGTATGGTACTTCTATTTCTAGCTTTTTCAGGAAGCACCAAATCAATTTCCAAAGTGGTTGTACCATTTTACATTCCCACTAACAGTGGGTAAGTGTTCCAAGGATGTAACAATTCTAAATCTGTATGTACCAAAGAACAGACCTACAAAATATGGGAGCCAAAAACTGATAGAAATGAAAGGAGAAATAGACAAATTTACAATTATAATTGAAGACTATCAATAATTGATAGAACAACTAGACAGAAAATCAGCCAAGTATATGCAAGAACTCAACAATACTATCAAATAACAGAATCTAATCAACAATATAAAACACTCCGTTCAACAACTGCAGAATACACATTATTTTCAAGCATCAATTGAAATACCTGGGCCATAAAACTAGCTTTAACAAATTTAAAGGAATTGAGATCATACGGAGTATGTTCTCTTCCCATAATGGAATAAAACTAGACAGAAGATAACAGGAGAATTTCCAAATACTTGGAAACTAATGAACACACTTCTAAATAATCCCTGAATCTAACAGAAAGTTTTAAGGGAAATTAAACACACACACACACACACACACACACACACACTGAACTGAATGAAAACACAGCATATAAAAATACATGAGACACAGCTAAAGCAGTGCTGAGTGGGAAAGTTATAGCACTAACTGCTTACATTTGAAAAGAGGAGAAGTCAAACTAATGATCTAAGCTTCTTTCTAAAGAATCTAGAAAAAGAAGCACAAAATAAGCCCAAAGCAACCACAAGGAAGGAAATAATAAAGAGCTGAAACCAATGTAGTAGAAAACAGAATAACAGAAAATAAATAAAGCAAAAATCTCTTTCTTTGAAAAGATCAATTAAATTGACTAACTTTAGCAAGACTGACAGAAAAAAGAGAGAAAGGAAGTGGGTGGGGCTGTAAAGGAACATGGAAAGGATTCTTGTGGTGATGGAACACTTTTATATCATGATTGTATCGATGTTGACATCCTGGTTGTGATATTGTACTACAGTTTTACAGATTGTTATCGTTTGGGAAACTGAATAAAGGGTACATGGGATCTCTCTGTATTATTTCTTACAAAGTCATGTGAATCTACAATTATGTTAAAATTAAAAGTTTAATTAAAATAGTATCAATTCAGATGGTTCAGATCTTTTGCCCTTTTTATAAATTGGTCTATTTATTTTCTTAATATTGAGTTTTGAGAGTTCTCTGTATATTCTGGATACAAACTGATTGTTAGATTTGTGATTTACAAATATTATCTCCTACTCTGTGGCTTGTCTTTTCATTCTCATAACTGTCTTTCACAGAGCAAACGTTTTTTAATCTGGATGAAATCCAATTTATCAGTTTTTCTTTTATTGAATGTGTTTTTGGTGCCACATCTGAGAATGCTTTGTCTAGCCCAAATCATAAATGTTTTCTCCTATATTTTCTTCTAAATGTTTTATAGTTTTATATTTTACATTTGGAGCCTTGGTGGCACAGTGGTTAAGAGCTAAGCTGCTAACCAAAAGGTCAGCAGTTCAAATCTACCAGCCGCTGCTTGGAAAACAACTCTATTGGGCAGTTCTACTCTGTTCTATAGGGTTGCTAGGAGTCAGAATCTACTGGATGGCAATGGGTTTGGTTTTACATTTAGGTCTGAGACCTATTTTGAATTAATTTTTGTATAAGGTGAGAGGTATAGTTTAAAGGTTTTTTTTGTTGTTGTTGTTTTGCTTTGTTTTTTGCATGTCGATATCCACTTATTCCAGTACTATTTGTTGAAAGAATATCTTTTCTCCATTGAATTGCCGTTGCACCTATGGCAGAAAATCAAGTGGTCTTATTTGTATCGGTTTGTATCTGGATTTCTGTGTCTTTCTTCTTTCCAAAATGTTTAATAGAATTTTCCAGTGAAACCATCTGGGCTGGAGTGTTCTTTTTGTTAGAAGGCTTTTCTTTCTTTTTTTTCATAATTTATTTTGTTGTCGAGAATATAGACCGCAGAACATACACCAGTTCAACAACTTCTACATGTATAACTCAGTGACATTGACCATGTTCTTCGAGTGGTGCAACCATTCTCACCCTTCCTCCTAGTTTTTCCTCCCCCATTAACACAAGCTCACTGCCTCCTCAGTTTCCAAATCTTTTGAGTTGCTGTTGTCAGTTTGATCCCATATACACAGATCTTTAAAACAGTATTGTTTGGTTTTAAGAAGACTTCAGGGGATATTTTTGGCCCAAGGTTTAAGGTTTAAAGACTACCTCAGGGCAATAGTTTCAGGGGCTTATCCAGCCTCCATGGCTCTGTAAAGTCTAGATTACATAAGAATTAGAACTTCTCTTCTGCATTTTCCCCCTTTTGATCAGGATTCGTCTGTAGAATCTTCGGTTAAAATGTTCAGTGATGGTAGCCAGGCACTATCCAGTTCTTCTGGTCTCATGGCAAAGGAGGCAGTTGTTCATAGAGGCAATTAGCCACACATTCCATATCCTCCTGTTTCTGACTCCCCTTCTTCCCACGTTGCTCCAGGCAAATAAAGAGCAGCTGTTGGTTCTTGAATGGCTGCTTACAAGCCTTAAAGACCCCAGGCGTATCTGTCATACAACTTTCGCCAATTCAACTTTTTAAAGGTGTACAACTTCTTGACAGCAGTTAAATTAATCACCTGTGCAACCCTACCTGTAATCAATGTGATTTTTCATTACTATAAACCTAACCTCCCCTTTCCCCCTCCCTCCCATCAGGTTTTTTAACTATGAATTCAGTTATTTAATAGATACACAACTATCCATGTTATCTGTTTCTTGCATGAGTTTTGCTAGTTCGTGTTTTTCAAAGAATTGTCCATTTCATCTGCGTAGTCAAATTTATGGGCACAAAGTTAGTATTCTCTTATTATCCTTTCAACTTCTGTGTCATCATTGTATTTCATTAATTTTTTTATTAAATTAATTTTTATGTTACCTCTTTTTTTATTGGTCCATCTGGCTAGAGTTTTGTCAATTTTATTGATCTTTTCAAAGATCAAGCTTTAGGTTTGATTGATTTTTTTTTTTTCCCCTGTTCTCATTTCATTGGTTGCAGCTCTTTTTCATTGATTTCCTTCTGCTTTGGGTTTATTTTGTTCTTCTTTTTTGAATTGTTTTAATGCCTAGATTATTTTGAGACCTTTCTTCTTTTGTAATATAAGCATTTAATGCTATAAGTTTCCCTCTAAGCACTGCTTTAAGCTGCATCACTAAAATTTTGATCCAGTATATTTTCATTTTTTTCAGTCGAAAGTATCAATTTTCTTTAAAACTTCTTTTTTATAACATTTATTATTTAGTAATATGTTCCTTAATTTCCAGATACTTGTGAACTATCCAGATATCTTTTTGTTGTTTATTTCTAATTTGATTCCATTATGGTCTGAGAACATACTTTGCATGATTTCTATTTTTGTTGTTGTTGTTGTTAAGGCTTATTTTTAGCCCCAGATATGCTCTGTCCTGGTAAATATTCCACACCCACATGAGAAGAATGTTTATTTTGTGTTGTTGAGTAGAGTGTTCTATGTCAGTTAGGTCAAGTTAGTCTATATATTTTGTTGCTTTTCTGTTTGTTCTATCAATTACTGCAAGAGGAGTATTGAAATCTCCCAACTGTAATTGTGAATTTCTCTATTTCTGAATTCAAAACTAGTTAAAATGACTAGGCATCAAAAATCAAGAATTAACCATCCAGCACTCTTACCCAAATATAAATGGCACAATTTTTCTTATTTTGTGGTCCTTTTTGATACACAGAGAAAATATTTCCAATAATATGTGTAGTTATATAGAGACTTGGTTGTAAAACTTTTAAGTATAATGGGCTTATGAGCGTTGAGACTTCAGTGATTTCCAGTATGATCATAACCTACATTTTTGGAAATGCAGTGTTTAACTTAGACCAGGATGTTTCTTTTTGCTCCTATGTAAAATTCAACCCGCAGTTTGAAAATTAATGGCTCCTTCCACTATTGTTTTGGAACCTTACAGATGTATTGGATTAATGAAAACAGCCTCCTCCCCCCAACCCCAGAAAATATGGTATTTTCATTTTAATATTTTTGAGTAGTTTAAAATGCTTCCAAAATACATAGCACATACATAACAAAAGTTTTTTTTTTAAATTATAAGTTTATTATCTCTGTAACTAAAGCCTCTTTTATTAAGATGTATTTATTTATTAAATCCATTCATGCATTAAAGGTCAATATGTATAATATATTTTCTAAAATTTCCTGCAAGTATGTGATTACATTTAGTTTTAAAATTTTTAGTTCTAAGTAAGAATCAAGGGTGATTGATACACAAGATATGCTTTATCTGTTACTGTTGAGTTGATTCTAACTCATAGCAACACTACAGGACAGAGTAGAACTTCCCTCATAGGGTTTCCAAGGCTGTAAAGCTTTATGGAAGCAGATTGCCACATCTTTCTCCTGTGGAGCAGCTGGTAGGTTCGAACCATCAACATTTTGGTTAGTAGCCGAGCACTTAACCACTGCACCACCAGCGCTCATCAAGATATACTAGGTACCTGAAAAATGCTGATACACTGAAAGTTTCTAAGCCAGAATAGATCATGATACAACAATACAACATTTTGTCAAACCCAGTCTTAATCTCACTAACCAAATCTGGATTAATTTCAGATTATATCAATATTCTCTAAAGGAAAGCTGATGAAACTGACTTTATAATTGTTGTGATGTCCAACTGGACTAAACCAAAGCTAAGAAGTTTCCTATATACAGTCAAACACTTTGAGGGACATAGTAGCAGGGTTAGGGATCTGAGGACCATGCTTTCAGGGGACATCTAGGTCAATTGGTGTAACAAAGCTTATTAAGAAAATGTTCTGCATCCTGCTTTGGTGAGTGGTGTCTGTGGTCTTAAAAGCTTGCAAGCTGCCATCTAAGATGCATCAGTTGGTCCCAACCACCTGGAGTAAAGAAGAATGAAGAACACCAAAGACACAAGGAACGTATTAGCCCGAGAGACAGAAAAGGCCACATAAACCAGAGACTTCATCAGCCTGAGACGAGAACTAGATGGTGTCTGGCTACCACCAATGACCGCCCTGACAAGGAACACAACAGAGAGTCCCTGATGGAGCAGGAGAAGGATGGAGTGCAGAACTCAAATTCTAGTAAGAAGACCAGACTTAATGGTCTGACTGAGACTGGAGGAACCCCGGAAAGCCTGGTCCCTGGATTCTCTATCAGCCCAGAACTAAAATAATTTTCGACAATCTCCAGACAGGGATTGGACTGGACTGTGGGACATAAAGTGATACTCGTGAGGAGTGTACCTCTTAGCTCATCTTAGCTCAAGTAGTTACAAGAGACTTTTCTGGGGTGGGGGTGGGGGAGGAGGCTGTTTTTATTAATCCAATACATCTGTAAGGTTCCAAAACAATAGTGGAAGGAGCCATTAATTTTCAAACTACGGGTTCTGTCCGGAGGTGAGATGGGAAGGCAGAGAGGGTTAGGAGCTGGTTGAATGGACACGGGGAATCCGGTGGAAAGGAGTAGTGTGCTGTCACAGTATGGGGAGAGCAATTAGAGTCACGTAACAATATATGTATAAATTTTTGTATGGGAAGAAATAAAAAATTGTTGTGATGTCTTTAACTGAACATACTGTATATACAGGAGAAACAGTTTCTCCAAAACCTTACACACATCATCATCTAACGAGATTGTAAAAAATAAGAGTTTCACCAGAAATATAGTCCAAATTGTTTTTCAGTAACAGTAGGACAATGCAGTATCTTCTTTAACACGTGTTTAACAACAGAGTGATGATGTAACTGACAATCCCACGTTGTCTCTGATCTACTAGTTAACAGAATATGTCTAGATTGGGAGGGATATAATTTTTACCCTCAGATAGAAACTCTGGATTTTAAAGCTTGAAGGAAAATTTTGCAGTACTTATGAGAAATAATAGTTAAATGTGGCTAAAAATCTTAGCATTAAGTTAATCGGTCTCTCATATTTAGTTTCTCTCCCTCATTTCTCGTTCTTCACTTCTTAATTTCATGGGTCTCTCTGACTGATTTTCTACTCTCCATTTCTTTCCTTAACGAAGGAAGCCAGAGGCAAATTGAATATCTACAGCTAATTGTCCTAGTAAGCTCTTTCCAATTGCTGTATGATAATTCATATATGATACCATACTCCTTTATAAGTATACTCAGAATTAACCGAAACTGTGTCACTTATACCAGTGATACAGTGTATGTCTTTGATATGTCTTTGACCAGACTTAAGCTTCTAGCCTCATTTTTTGACCTCTGGGGACTCTACCTAGTATATGTAAAACCTTTATGGGAATCATTAGTGCTTCAAACAGATGCCTGTAAATCAAGCTTTCTAGAGTGCATTAATTTTCTAGGGCTGCTGTAAACACAAACTGAATGGCTTTAACAACAGAAATTTATTGTTTCACAGTTCTGAAGGCTAACAGTCTTCATTCAGGGTGTCAACGGGGCCTTGCTGTCTCTGAAGGATGTAGGGGAAGAGCCTTATCTCTCCTGGCTTGTGGTGGCTTCAGGAGCTCCTTGGGTTGCAACTGCAGTGTAACTCCTTGGTTACATGGCCTTCTTCTCTCTTTCTCTGGGTCTGTCTCTTTCCTCATTTGTAAGGATAGCACTCAGGTGGGATTAGGACCCAGCCTACTCCAGTATGCTCTCATGCTAACTTAACAGGTAACGTCTTCAAAGACTATTTCTAAACATGGTCATGTTCACAAGTACCAGGTGTTAAGACATCAGTATATTTTTTTTTTTTGGAGGGGGGAGCACAATTCAATCTATAACCACTAGCATTTAGACATTTGAGGTCACCAATATGTATTTTGCATGAAAAATTCTAAGTTATGTTTTTAGCCTTTGTAAAATTATGTTAGAAATTAAATATAATTTCATCTGACCCACGATACCAAGACAGAATCCTGCCTTCGCACGACTAGTTCTTCCCCTATTAGAAGAATGATGAGCTTGCTTAATGAAGAGAACCTCTACCAAACCCATAATTTCATATTATTTGACAAAAGGCTGCTGCATCAAACTAAGAGATTTCATCATTTATTACACCGTTATAAAGGATAGAGGATAAGAGCTCTCCTACCACCAGCTCTTCTCTGTAACTCGTGGGATCGCCATGAGTTGGGGGCCGACAGCTAACAACAACTACGAACTCAAAGAAAAATTTTCTCCCTTCACTAATTACGGCTACAGATTAAACACTAGTGGGGCATGTCGCTTTTTATTTCTTATTTTTGCTTTTGGCTACTTTTGGTGCTTCATCATGTGTCTCTTTAATTATCCCCTTAAAATATTTATTCTTATAGTTTTAAATAAACTTGTAGCAGATTTTAATTGCAGAAACAGAAATGTTATTTTTTATAGTACAGTTTGGCTTGTATTTTTTGTTTCTAAAATTTTTTTCATTAAAACTTTCTTTGTCTAATAAAAATCATGCTTTTAATTTTACTTCAGTTGTTATTTGTTAGGTAGTTTTGCATGATTTTATAGATGATTTTTTTATACCAGTGCAAAAAGTTTTTAATTATGACTGGTTTTATGTCCTTTGGTATGTGGGCTTAAAAAAAACCTCGTCGTGTTTTGTTTCATTTTTTAACTTAATCACTCTTTTATTAAAATTAAATATGCTATATGGATTTCACTGGAGAAAACATGTCATGTCTTTTAAAAGATCTTAATTTATAGTATATGGTCCTTTTATGAGCTGCAAGCTCTGACTAAGACACATCAGAAGCAATGACAAAATGCAGTCATTTTGTCTTCAAACAGCTGGGAAGAAAAGAATGAGTCATAGGTGGAGCAATCACACCTCTTTTAAGTAGGTTCAGCTTTTATTAGAGAACCTCTGACCTAATTAAATCAGTGGGACTTTAAAACAATTTAAAATAGTTCTAGTGAGAACAGTGAAGATCGCGGACACCATCAGAATTCAGCCCCACAGTGACGCTGGAGAGAGCCAGAGGTCTAGTTCCTGCAGCAGACCACTCCTCAAGTATGAAGATGATAAGTTTCTGCACCTGGGGTGGGAGAAGGGGCGTGCAGAACTGCAAATGTATTTTAATGGGTAGAATTTTATCATACTGTTGCTTGGTATATCTTGTAGGTTTACTTCATTTGAATTACTAGTTTATAATTACGAAGTTTTTATTTGCAAAAAGAAATACTCAGAAAAACGATAATTAATATTTACATATATCCTGTGTATACCCTCCTTCAGTTGCATAACTCTTCATTCATTGTAACCCAGAACCTGATTTTGTCTCTCAGCCAGTGGTAAGCAACAGAAAAGTTGAGTTAAAAGTCAAATTAACAGTACTTCCTTTAATAGGCCTGTCATGTGGAGTTTCTATTTGCAAAGCATTTAAAACACCGCCTGGCGCATAGTAAGCACTTTCTAAGTGTTTGATAAATTAAAAAATAATGATGAGCCATAGTGAGGATCATAAAAGTCTAGTTAAGACTTAGTATCTCTATATAATAATAAAAATGATGAATAATATCACTCCCTCAGACTGAAAATTAATGGGCAGGGGTTCTTTTCAGAGTGAGCCCCCACACACCAAATGCCTTCTTCTCTGGTTTAGCCCATCAGTAGTAAGTAGCTGTTTTTCTGGACCTTCATCAGCTCCAGGCAGGAGTGCCTCTGCCCCTTGGGATTTATGACAACAGTACCAAATCAGGATGAGCTGTGGCTCCTAATGTGATTTTCCTATCTCTTATCTTTTGACTTTTCACTCTTCCTCTATTGTTTTGTGTAAAATGCAGTTTTAAAACAGTCATAGTCAAAGTGCCAGTGAGAATGATGGGTTGTCTAATTTATCCTCTACAACTAGTTTTATTGCTAGCGCCAGAGAGCCTGCACCTCCTTTGCAACAGTGCTGGCGAGAGTGGTTCTGATAGGCTTTCTCCTGGCTCCCCTCCACCACTGTGGCTTCCTGCCTGTTCAGTCTTTTATTCTTTTCCACCCCTCCTTCCTGCATCCCCTTTCGTGCCTGCCTACCACTACAGCTCTGCCTCCAAACAATGCATTCTGCTGGACAAAAAGACAGAGAAAGAAAGGGAAGCAAGGCATAATGAAACAGGGAGGTTTTTTTTTTTAAGTTTGGTAGCCATGTGTTTAATCCATTTTTCTAGATTGTGTATGGTCTCACTATTTCTTTTTTATCAGGCAACACTGATCACCAACCCCCCCCTTTTTTTTTTTAATTGTTTAATGACATCTGAAGAAAGAAGATCTGACTGTTTGGTCCGTATCAACTGTTACAGCCATAGATTTCATTCTTGTCTCCCAAGCCCTACATTCTAGAGGAAAGTCCCAAGAAAATCGGAAACTAGCCCACCTCACTGAGGCTAGCATTTCAGAACCAAAGGGTGAATCCCCACAGCTACCTGACTTCTCTGAGCTAGCTTCTGACCCTCACATGACTGGCCTCTTTACTTCTAGTTACTGCTCACTCTGTTCTAGTTGGTCAGTGTTCTAAGATTTACCAGTTCTCACGTTAAGGAAATTTTAGTAAGCTGTTAAATCTTTTTTTCTTAATTTCTTTAGTTTATCTTTTATTTAAATTCATTAATTTTATAATTGTTTTTTCTTTCAGTTTAATAATTTTCACAAATAGAACTGTGGTACATCATTCATTAAGCAAATACTTATTAAGCACCTATGAATATCAAGCATTTGTGCTTTATGTAGTGTCATTTGAGTATTTGGAGGAAAATTATTTAGAACAGGGAATAGCCTTTGGAGAAGGCTAGATAGAATTCTCTGTTAAAAAGAATTAGCAAAATAGATGGTTTAAGATTGTGTGCCCTCACCCCAGTGTTTTAGCAGAGGCTCAGCTGTCCTCAGCCATCAGAGATTTTGTAGGTGGTTTGCCTTATGAATGCAAAATTGGACTGGATGGCAAAGTTGCTTCCATTTTTTTAACAGCTTGAGTTTTATGTATTCATATATCGTACAGTTCACCCATTTGAAGTATACAGTTCAGTGGTTTTTAGTATATTCACAGAATGTGGAACCAAAACCACAGTTTAGAGCATTTCATCACCACAAGAAACACCGTATCCTTTAGCTGTCACTCTCCTATACCCCTATGTTCCCCAACCCTAAGCAACCATGATCTACTTTCTGTCTCTATAGATTTTCCTATTCTGGACTTCCATATGAATGTAATCATATAGGTTATGGTGTTTTGTAACTGACTTCTTTCCCTTAGCATGATGTTTTCAAGGTTCATCCATGTTGTAGCATGTATCAGTACTTCATTCCTTTTTATGGCCGAATTCTATTCTATTGTATGGCTATACCTCATTGTTTATCCATTCATCCATTAATGGATATTTGGGTTGTTTTCACCTTTTGGCTATTATGAATAATGCTGCTGTAAAAATTTGTGTACAGATTTCCTTGTGCATATGTTTTCATTTCTCTTGCGTATATACTTAGGAGTGGAATTGCTGGGTCATATGGTAACTTTTACATTTAATCATTTGGGGAACTGACAGGCTGTTTACCAAAGCAGCTAGACCATTTGTGTGAGAGTTCCAATTTCTCCACATCTTGACAACACTTGTTACCTGCTTTTTTTATTCTAGTCATCCTAGTGGATATGAAGTGGTATCTTATTGTGGTTTTGATTTGCATTTCCCTAATGACTAATGATATTGAGCATCTTTTCATGTGCTTATTGGACTTTTGTATATCTTCTTTGGAGAACTGACTTATCACATAAGTGATTTGGAAATATTTTCTCCCATTCTATGGGTTGTCTTTTCAAAAGCACAAAAATTTTTAATTTTGATGTAGTCTCATTTATCTATTTTCGTTTGTTTGTGTCTCATGATTTTGGTGTCGGACCTAGTAATCTTTTACCAAATTCAGGATCATGGAAATTTACCCCTATGCTTTTCTCTAAGAGTTTTCTAGTTTTTGCTCTTAAATTTAAGTATTTGATCCATTTTGAGTTAGTTGTTATATAAGGTGTGAAGTAAGGGTCCAAATTTATTCTTTTGCCTGTCGCTACTCAGTTGTTCCTGCATGTTTTATTTGAAAAGACTATTCTTTCCTCATTGAGTGGTCTTGGCACCCTTGTTGAAAATCAGTTGACCACAGATATATGGGTTTATTTCTGGACTGTCAGTTTTGTTCCATTCATCTAGATGTCTATCCTTGTGCCAGTACCACACTTTTCTTGATTACCATGGCTTTGTAGTAAGTTTTGAAATCAGGAAGTGTGAGTCCTCCTACTTTACTCTTTTTCATGATTATTTTGGCTATTCTGGGTCCCTTGAAATTCCATATGAATTTTAGAAGCCTTTTATCTATTTCTACAAAGAATATTCTGGGATTCTAGTTGGGATTGTGTTGAATCAGTAAGTCAGTTTAAGAGTATTGCCATCTTAACAATCTTAAGTCATTTCAGTTAGTGAACATAGGATGTTTTTCTGTTTATTTTGATCTTTTTTAATTTCTTTCAAAAATGTTTGCGGTTTTCAGAATATAAGTTTTACACTTTTTTGTTAAATTTATTACTATTTTATTTTTTATGCTATTGTAAATAGAACTGTTTTTCCTAATTTCATTTTCAGATTGTTCATTACAAGTATATAGAAATATGATTGATTTTTGTATATTAATCTTGTATCATGCACCTTTCTGAACTTAATTATTAGTTCTAATAGTTTTTAGTGGATTTCTTAAATTTTTCTTTATACAAAATTGTGGTCTATGAATGGAAATAGTTTTACATCATGTTTTCAAAATGAATGTGTTTTATTTCCTTTTATTGCCTAATCGCCCTGGAAAGACCTTCCAGTAAAATGACAGGTGAAGTGGCAAGAGCGGAAATCCTTGCCTTGTTCCTGACCTTAGGATGAAAGCATCAAATATTTCACCATTAAGTATGATGTTAGCCCTGGGGTTTTCATTGATGCTCTTTTTCAGATTGAGGAAGTTCCCTTTTATTCCTAGTTTGTTGAGTGTTTTTTGGGGTCCCTGGGTAGCAAAAAGTTTACAAGCTTGGCTGCTAACTAAAAGGCTGGTGGTTTGAATCCACCCGAAGTTGCCTCAGAAGAAAGACCTGGCAACCTACTGTATTACATTAATTGACTTTCAGATGTTGAACCAACCTCATATCCCTGAGATAAATTCGACTTTGTCACGGTGTATAATTCTTTTTATATACTGTGGACTCAGTTTTCTAGTATTTTCTTAAGGATTTTTGCATCCATATTCATAAGGAATACATTAGTCTGTAGTTTACTCTTGTTGTCATGTGTTTGGTTTTGCTATCAGGATATTTACTGGCCTCATAGAATGATTTTAAAAAATGTTTCCTCATCTTCTATTTTTTGGAAGAGTTTGTGAAGAATTGCTATTAATTCTTCTCTGAATGTTTGGTGAAAGTTAGCAAAGAATCCATCTAGGCCTGAGCTTTTCTTTGTGCATAGTTTGTGATTACTGATTTAATCTCTTCACTTTTTATAGGTCTATTCAGATTATCTATGTCCTCCTGAGTCAGTTTTGGTAGTTTGTGTCTCTCTAGGAATTTGTCTATTTCATCTGAGTCATGTAATTTGTTGACATGCGGTTGTTCATAGTATTCCTTTATAATCCTTTTCATTTCTGTAATGTCAGTAGTAATGTCCCCTCTTTTATGTCTGATTCTGGTAATTTGAATCTTCTCTCTTCTTTTCTTGATCACACTAGCCAACGGTTTGTCAATTTTGTTGATCTCTTCAAAGAGTCAACTTCCAATTTCATTGATTTTCTCTGTTTTTCTATTGTCTATGCCATTAATTTCCACTCTAATCTAAAGCAAGCAGATTTCTATTTCCTTCCTTGTGCTTGCTTTAGTTTAGTTTGCTCTTGTTTTTCCAATGCATGAAGGTAAAACTTTAAATTATTAATTTGAAATCTTTTTTCTTAATGTAGGCATTTACAGATATAAATTTCCCTCTAACCTGTCTTTAGTTGTATCCCATAAGTTTTGGTATGTGTGTCTTGATTTTCATTCATCTCAAAGTATTTTCTGATTTCTCTTTCATTTGTTGGTTATTTAGGAGTATGTTGTTTAATTTGCACATATTTGTGGGCTTCTCAAATTTTTCGCAGTTACTGGTTTCTAATCTTATTTTATTGTGGTTGGAAAACATTATTTGTATCCTTATAAATTTATCGAGATTTGTTTTATGGCCCTAGTATATGGTCTATTCTGGAGATTGTTCCATGTGCACTTGAGAAGAGTGTTTATTTTTGTTGGGTGGACTGTTTTATAGATATCTAATGGAGCCCTGGTGGCACAGTGGTTAAGAGCTAGGCTGCTAACCAAAACGTTGGCAGTCTGAATCCATCAGCTGCTCCTTGGAAACCCTATGGGGCAGTTCAACTCTGTCCTGTAGGGTCACTAGGAGTCAGAATTGACTTGACAGCAACGGGTTTTGGTTTTAGTATTAGATCTAGTTGTTCAAGATAAAATGTTCAGGTCTTCTGTTTCCTTGTTGATACTCTGCCTTGTTCTAATCATTACTGAAAATGCAGTATTGAAGTCTCCAACTATTATTGTTAAGTTGTCTATTTTTTCCTTCATTTCTGCCAGTTTTTGCTTTATGTATTTCGGTGCTCTGTTATTGGATGGATGGAAATATGTATATACATATATAAAATCGTTATATTTGCCTGATAGATTGACCCTTTTATCATTAGAAATAGTTCTTACTTTATCTCTGGTAACATTTTGTGGTGGTGGTGCTGAAACATACATGTAACAAAACATTCACCATTTCAACTGTTTTTACATGTACAGTTCAGTGACATGAACTACATTTTTAACCAACAATGATCGTTTGTTGTTTTTGTGTTTTGTTTTTTAACTGGCATACCAGAACTTTTGTATTGAAAATGACCATGGTCCTTCTGAAGCATAGTCAGCGTAACAAGTTATACACTTAAGGCAGCTGTTATTATGCAAAACGCTTCTGTAATTCCTTTTTCGGAATTATCTTCATTGTTAGGGTAGGAGCCACATAGGAAACGTCTTTCATGGCTGTATAATCAAATAATCAGAAAATGTGTTTGACCTGTAACAGTATTGTCTAATCTGATTTCTCATGTTTTTAACCATATCTGGTGGCACGATGGTTAAAGCATTTGGCTGCTAACCGAAAAGGTCAGCGGTTCAAACCCACCAACCGCTCTGTGGGAGAAAGATGTGGCAGTCTGCTTCCGTAAAGATTTGCAGCCTTGGAAACGCTATGGGGCAGTTCTACTCTGTCCTGTGGGGTCACTATGAGTCAGAATCGACTCAGTGGCAGTGGGTTTGTTTTGGGGGTTAGCTCTAATGCAGTGTTGGCTACATGTATGAATAAAACATGCCCTCAAAGCCGAGCACTCAGCCTCTATGCGAGGTATTCAAAAGAACCTACCATGGGTTCTAAATGAATCATTGTATGTATAAATTTTGATATCTTCCTTTAAAAAAGAATCATTTTTATTACTTTCTAGTCACATGTATTTTATTAAACTGGCTCCGGTGAAAAAAACTGATGTTAAATATCATACAGCAAAACCAAAACAACATACTTGTTTATACTCAATGATGAACATCATGTTCTTAAATATTACTGTAGTGTAAAACTCATGGATAACCTAAAGAGGAAATCTAGTCTGGATTGGCTTTTCTTTTCTACAAGATATTAATTCACCCAGTGACATACTGCAGTATTGTTCTTTACTTGAGCTATTTTAATTGATCATGGCCTCCTTAGAGTCAGTGTTCATTCTTAAAAACAATTGGGGGCCTACAGGAGACTTGAGAGTGCCACAGATAACAGTGCATTTGAAGGACGATGAAACTGATAAAGCTGAGTTATGGGCTTCTGCAGTAGCCATAAAAATAGCTGAGCCAATAAACTACAGTACCTTCTTTTGAACATAAGCTGGAAGTTAGAGGGTCTGGGAGATAGTTTGGTAGACTTCCATGGAAACCTTGGCTTATAAAAAAACAACTAAATGGAAATGGTAAGGGGAGTGAGATGATCCTACCCCTTGGATTGCAAACCACAGTCCAGTTGGCTAGATTTGGATTTTCAGCTATTGCCCAGCTGGTGAGCAGTTCAAAACTATTTTAGGTCATGTGATCCCATTGTAGCCAATTGGGTGGTTTGGCACACAACAACATAGTAAATATCTATTCACACAAATTGTATGCATACTGACTTTGTCCATGTGCATTCTCTGCTTGTCTATGAGAGTATATCCACGTAGATAGATGGAGAAATTGTGTGTATATTTCCATACCTGTATATTTGTAACACAGTACTTATGTACTTTGGTTCCTTAGTAGGAAACAGAATGATAGGAATAATCTAGTTAAACCAGTTTCTATGGGGATTTTTTTTTACTCCTTTTTCATATTTCCTCCAGTTGTAAAAATTACAGTGATTACACATCATAAAGCCTATCTGTAATAAAACGCATCAGCTGGCCAAGGTTTTCATCGCTCACTCAATAATCCATTAATACAGCAACGCTGCCCAGGCATCTTTATAATACCAACTCGGAGGTAATTTTAATCAGCTAGACCAGCTGGTATTTAACAGCAGCTGCTGGAGATGCCACAAATATACTCAATAGCTGACATCTTTATTTGCAGTTTTTCAAGGGGAGAAGAGATTCTCCTGCAGTTACTTGTATTAAGCATTTAAAAGAAGGTATAAAGTATATAGGGGTTTATACCTAAATGAGAAGGGGAAAAGGTTAATGACTAAACAAAGGTGATAAATTCTATCAGAAAAGAGAGATTTGTAAATAAAGAGACTGCACAAATGAATATGAATACATTGGCTTTGGGTGACCTTCAGACCTTTTCCTGGTGATATTTACACTAATCTTGGTATCACTAGCAGTGAAAATGTAGTGTGCTGTGTAGTGTCCTGATAGCCTTCTCTGCCAGATTTGTAGTATCCTTTACACAGATTTTGACTCTGTGAAAGACTGATCTGCTCACGTGCATGTGTTCTGTCTCAGCCATTGCATGCCATGTCCTTCCTTTGTTTTATGAATATCTTTTATTAATGTTCAATTTTGATTTTTAAATGAAAAGAATCATCATCAATATGTACTGTCTGGTAATAAATGTGGAATGCGGTTTCACATTGGTGTGTATGAGCATGTGTGGAGGAAACAAGCATAGGCAACATGAAGTTAACAGTCACAAACCCATATAAATAAAAATTTAATTACACTTGGGGGAGATTGGCTTACAAAGCTCAGAAATCCATAATGGAGCTTGCTGGTAATAAATGCCTGATCTGTTTGTTAAACTCCACTGTTCCCATCCCCTTTCTGGTCTTCTTTTATAAAATACTTTGACATCTCCACTGATTTAAAATGGTCAGAGCTGACTTTCTGATATGTAAAATTTTTTTATCTTTTCCTCTTTGGACAAGAAGCTTACCTTTTGGTTTAATAAGAAAAAGAGAAGAATCAGAATAAAGTAGGGAAAGGAAAAGGTATAGTAAGAAAATTAAAAAGTCTTTTCAAGATAGTTACTTAGTCCCCATTTATAGATGATGGTTTTGCATACAGATAGCTGTGTATTGGATACTTACGTGAATGAGACTTAGATAATTCAGTAGATAATTTATCATTTTCTCTTAAGACTATTTTCAAAATTAAAGTCCATATAAAATAAACAAATGAAGTTATGTGCTTTGTACATATGTTGTAGAAATAGTTTTACTATTTCTGACCCTTGTAGAGCAATCGAAACTTAATTTTCTTATGCAAATAGTTTTTGCTGGGAAACGAAGCATTACAAACCGCTAAAAAAGTAGAATGTGTTATGTTTAAGTGTACTCTGTGCTAACTTATCAGATACTAACCAAATTTCATTGTAATAGCAAGTCTTTTGCAGGTGGCTTCATTTATCAGTGCCATTGAGCCTCGTTTTCCAGAGCCAAATAGTGATCTGTCTGTGTTAGACTATGATTTAATACTTAAAATTAAAATCCAGTGACAGAATGGATTACTGAGATAGCAATTTGAATTAAAAAATTACTTAGCAAGCATTTTTTTCCTGTTATTTGTAGTGAAAACAGTCTGTTTAAGTTTGTTTAGTCTGTTTGACAACAGACAGTTTGATATATTGCTGGGCACAGCGGTAGGTTGGGCTTGAGCGGTATTAACTCTCAGTATTTTGATTAATGGTAATTGTTTCGATGAAAAGGCATGTTTTACGTACAACTCATAGTTCTGGAAAACAGAAGTCAACTTGTAAGATCCATAATTACTATTCTGAGTTAGCATGTAAAAAGGGCAGGGAGAACTTGCCAGAGAAGCACAGTAGGGTTTTTTTTTGCTTTGTATTGTAGTTAGAAACTGCTCTTCATGTCAGAAAATAAATCTTCTGTTATTTATCTTTTGTTCAGTATTTGAAGTTGATTTATGACACATTTCTGTATCCCATAATTTAGTTTGAATTCTGTACCAAGGTGAAATTTCACCTGTCTCTGAAGTCGACTGTTAAAGGAACCCAAAGCAACCTAATGTGGTATAGATTTAAAAAACCACCAACATATTTTTCTTTTTCTCCGGTCTTGCTCCTGTTTTAAAAAAAGCAGTATAGAAACAATTAGACAGCTTATTTTTAACACTTCAGGGATTTCTACTGCCTTTTTAAATAAAGCATTTTACATATCGTTAATGTATGCAAACACAGGGAAAAGTAAAAGGTAATTTTTATTTGGAGAAAATAAAACATGCATATAACGACAAAGTTTTTGTCGCTTTAGAAGCTGTCAGTATAGTGCCCCTGATAGCATCTTTCTTACCCATAATCAGGTCTGTGTACATATGTGAAGTAGATATACATACTCATACCTATCTACAAAATGCATAATGCTCTGTATTTAGGTTATTAATAGGTAGAAATTGATTTTAAGTGACTGTCCTTATCTTTTAGCATAAATAAAGAAAAAAACATTTTCACATAAGGGTTTGGGAAGTGAGTAGAAGAAAATAGTCTTACTGTATTTACACTTGTTTCAGGATGGTGAGAAATTTTGTAGTAGGAAGTAGTACAGGGGGTGGGGGGACGTCTTTTTTTCTCTTTCTTTTTATCGTCTGAAGAAAAGAACTAGGTAATACGGTAAAATATAATCAGCATATTCTTAAAAGTGGCATGAATAGCAACAATGATCCTGAAACCAAGGCTGAGAATTCAATATTAGCACAACGGCTCTCCTCCTACTTATTTTTTTTAAAGCATAGGAAATTTTGACTAAATGGTTAATTTTCTAAAAATTTATACAAGAAACTTAGTGTGATACTTAAAAAATAATAGTTCTCCCTGATAATGGCAGGATTTTATGTTTATATTAATATTAGAGCTTTGGCATAAATATTAGCACACATGTACAGCTTTTATATAAGCCATGTTCTATATTACAGGGAATGGGGAGGTGGAGATGAAATCCTTGAAGCAGGGACTTGTGTTAATGAATGATTATATCTAAAAGTGAATGATCCTGCTGCACAGTAGCCTGAATTGAAACGTTATTTGTCAACTTGTTTATTCCATGTAAATTAAAATTAATAAATGGTTGTCTAATGCACACCTAAGCCTTTGACAGAAAAATAAATACAATTTTTAAAAATTTTTCCTTGTAGTTAACAGCCGTGTGTCATTGTGGCATCTTTTATTGAAAGGAACTTTATTTAAGTAGCATAAACTTGTTGGATGGGCTTCAATTAAATGATGATTTGTTAATGCAAATGTGTAGCGAATGACTGGTAGTACATCTGTCTCTTCATCCATAGGCCATTACTGTGCAGCTTTAGCACATGATTGTAAAAAACAAGAAGTCATTACATGCAGGTAGTACATATTCAATCAATTCTGACCTTATGTCTCTGGCGAAATAAAAAATATATATATAATGTAAATGATATTTAATCTGAATAACCAAAAAAAAAAAAAAAGCAAGCTACTCTTCCACTCTCTGTGACTCAAGCTGTTAGGTGATGTGAGGTGACTGCTGTTTGGGACTGATGGTTATTGGTGGCCCAGTGGGAAAGGCCATCTTGTTAATCCTTTTTCATTTCTTCCATGCACTCCTCCAACCCCAATTCTATTTTTTTAGTTTGTTTATATTGGAAAATAAATATTAATTTAATTTCTTTATAAATTTCATTTTCTTTTTTTTCCTTTTAATTCTTTTCTTTCAAAGAATTGTGTGTGGGGTGGTGGTGAGAAATGGGCACTGATGACCACCAGCATGAGCATGTTTAAGCAGGCAGTGACGATTAATACGACAAAAAAATTGTACAAGTAGCTTCAGCTCCGTGTCTAATGAGCCGTTTGTCAGTCTTTTGGTGAAATAAACTACTCTATCTCAATTCTCCACTCTTGCAGGAAATAAATAAAAGTTATGAAACACCCAGGCACCAATAAAATATAATTTATTTCATAGGGCATGACAGAACTCTTTACGTATCTAAAATGAACATGTTATTTACAAATGACTTGTGATACGCATATAAACCACGGATCTATGCTAACTGCTTTCATTATAGAGATATGCATTTTTTTTCTGATTGTTTAATCATTTAAACGTATCATTACTCCTAAAGGCATGTGAGTTAAACTGACTCCTCCTGGTGTGATTAACTCATGAGTCCAAAAAGTACCTCAGAAATGAGCTATTCTGCAGCTGAAGACATTAAGAATTTACTGGAAAAGACAAAATAATAATTTTCATTTGGGAACCTCTCGGCTGTCTGCTGATTATCTTCCTGCCCTCATTTATTTTTAGGAACCCCAACCTCTCGAAATTTTTTCATCATCACTGGACATCAGTCAGACTAAACAACTTCCCAAGCTTTTGCTGGTATTTTGTACTAGATAAAAAGTTATAATCACATACTGATTTTAAATGCATTGAAAATATGAAGTATTGTTCAAATGGGAGCTCAGATATTTTAAGAGTAGTAATTAGTTGTTGAAATAGAAGACACATACACGAACTGTTTTTCTGATAGCTGTGGTTCTCAAGTGTGGTTCTAGAACCAGCAGCATAGGCATCGCCTGGGAACTTGTTAGAAATGCACATTTCTTCAGTCCAACCCATCTGCTGAATCAGAAACTCTGAGGGGGCTGAGGAATCAATGTTTTAACCCTCCAAGTGATTCTGATCTATGTTAAAGTTTGCAAACCACTACTAATAGAGTGATTGAGGCAAAAATAGGTTATGGAACATTTGTGAACCCCTGATATATATATGGAACCTAAAAGAAAGCAGATAGCTTTCAGTTTCAGATAATTTCTGTGAGAATTAATCTATTTCCTTCTCCTCCTGGTTGGTTCACTGCTACTTTTCCCCCTCTATCTTCCTCATTTTTAATATGCCTTATCTCTCTACCCATTTTGCCTATTACTGCTGAACCCAGTGTCTCAGTCTAGAATTCATAGATGTTAGTGGTGGCTAGTATTTTGTTTCACCTTCTTTTAATTTTAAACTTATTTCAAAGCTATTAATAGAAAGTTCACTTAAAATGAAGAGAACAGGTTTGTTTCAGTGCCCCCCTGGTGAATCTATGAAGGAATAGACAGATATATGTGGTGGGAGTGGGTCATGTACCCCTGTAAAAACAGCTTGGGGGAGGTGTCTGACCTTCTCCAACCCCACAGAGGGGAAGAACCAAGATCAATAGCCCAAGACTAATTCCTGTGAAGTGGAGGTGAGACACGCCTCCTCTCTCTGCCATCTCTACCAGTTCTGACACCAACTGTCCCTCCCACAGCATTCTCTACTGGGTTCGGTAATTCATTGCAACGGCCACACAGAACTCACAGACCATACTCACAATTATGGGGTTTGTTAGGGACACAACAGTTACAATTCAGGCTCAAGAACACTCAGGATACAGTTCTTCCATCAGGATAGCCTTTTCTCAACTGTGCTTGCAGGCACACCTCTCCGTGGCCCTCAGTCTCTGCCCAAAGGCACTCAGCTTTCTCTCTCTGTGGGCCGGGAAGCCCACCGCACTGCCTCCTCCTTCCGTGGTGGTGGTGAGCTCCTCCTCTGCAATTGGCTTTCTTTTAAGGCAAAACTGACCAATCCTCTTAGTAGACAACACTTACCCTATCACACAGTCACCTGGGTAGGAATTGCAAGACCATAGCTAGAAAGGCCACACAAAAGTAAATAATCACACCGCAACCCCAAAATGGCTAATGAGGGAGGGATCATAGGACTTGCTGCTTTTCACCTGCAATCTGAATGATTAGCTACTGATACCAGTAGCAGTAGATAAAGCTAAAGAATAAAATTGAGTCTAAAGTGGAGGGTGGCAAGAGAAATCAGACAAAGGCAACCAGGAAGAATTTTACTAAAGGTGAATTAGAGCTAAAGCAATAGGCAGTTCAGTTTAAAAAGCTGTCCTTAGGCCCTTGTTACTCAAAGTGTGGTCCGTGGACCAGCAGGATTGCATCACCTGGAAGCTTGGTAGAAATGCAGAATCTCAGGCTCCACACTGGACTGCCGGAAGAATTTACATCTTAACAAGATTCCCAGAAGACTTGCCTACACGTTAAAAATTGAGAAGCACTTGCTTAGAATATTGGCACGTGATATTTGGTCGAAGATTGATAGCAAAGGCGTAGTTAAGCAATGTCATACTTCTCTCTGCAAAAGAATTCTGTAGGGGCTGTGACAGTTCCGACAGGATTTTCAACAAATACGCACTTCTATTCCAGTTGTACTAGGAATTATTTTATTGGCCCAGCTTACTTGATTTTGGAATAAGCCCATTATGGAAATATGAAATTTGATTAATGATTTTTAAATTGAAATTTTACTTTTTTCTTCCCTGGAGCAGAAGTTAAGAGTTTGAGGTGATACTGTTTAAGTGTGAAGGAGGATATAACTAAGGGATAATTTAGATTTGAATCTAAACTCTAAAAGAATTCTAAGCTTAAAAAGTGGTAGAAAATGTTGGGATTTTGATTTTTTTTTTTTTTTTAAATCACTTTATCTCAGGGAGCAAAAAACAAACACAAAACAGGGGTGCGGGGGGGCAAGTTTATTATTGCTCTCTTTTTTTTTTTCTCCCCACAATGCCAGAAGAAAAGTTTAGGCTTACCCTTTTAGGTAACTTGTCACTCCATGTTTTATTTAATTTAGACCTGAGAAAAATTCAGTTGTAGCGAATTGGCGGTTATCCATGTTAAGAGCAAACAAGTACAGTTTAAGAAGTGAATATTTAGTAAGTGACTATTTGAGCCCTAAGGACAATTTCAAAAGGCCGGCTTGTTTAGAATTAAGAGAGACTAAACCAAATAAAACAAATAACTTACTTAGAAGTTAGATACATGTTCATCGTATAACCAGTTTTCAGGTACTTGTTCTCACGAGACCTCATAGCACCTCTCTGAGTTAGACAGAGCAAACATTGGTCTCTGAGACTCAGAGGCTGACTAACTTCCCCAAGTTCACGTAGCTGGTAAATGACGGAACTAAGCCTAAAACACATATTCTGGCTCTGAGCCAAATACCACCCTGTTTAAAAAGTGATCTATGTAAAACAGAAAAACAATACCCCAGGTTGTAAAACATACAAGTAAAAATACATAATTTAAAGAAAGATAAAATTGGTAATGAAAGTTCATGCAATATTTGACTGGCTCAGGAATTAACGGACCATTATGTGGAATAGAATAGAAAGTCCACAGACAGACAAGTGTATATACAAATTAGTGTATGCTAATAATAATATTAAATAGTTATTGAATCTGTTCTGTAGGCTTTAATGTATTAACATGATAAAGATGACTTCACATTTACAAAGAAGGATGAACTATTCAGTAAATACTGTTGAGACAACTTTTTATCTATTAGAGAAAAATTAGGTAGGTCTTTACCCCACTGCGTATGCTGAAATTAGTTCCCTGTGGTATAAAGATTTAAAGGTAAAAAGTAAAACTGTAAAAATAATAGAGAAATATAGCTGAATATTAATGTATTCTTGGGTAGGGGAACACCTTTCTAAGTGTCATTTTAAAACAAGAAAATCATAAAGGAGAAGATTGAATTAATATCCTTAATATGTTAAAATTTCTTACCAATAAATTAGGAAGATGATAAATAACTCAGTAGAAAAATGGACAGATGGTATAGACATTTCATAATCTATATGTATATATGTATGACAGTAAGCATCTGAAAAAAATTTAACTCAGTAATCAAAAAACCAAAACCAAGCCCGTTGTCATCAACTTGATTCTAACTCATAGCCACCCTATAGGACAGAGTAGAAATGCCCTCATAGGGTTTCCAAGGAGCAGCTGGTGGTTTCAAACTGCCGACCTCTTGGTTAGCAGCCCCAGCTGTTAACCAGGGTGCCACCAGTAATAAAAGTCATGTTAATTAAAGTAACAATGATAAGTGATATGTCATTTTTATCTGTTGGATTAGAAAGATAAAACTAAAATAATACACCCTGTGTTGGCAAGGAGCCCTGGTGGCACAGTGGTTAAAGCGCCCAACTGCTAACCAAAAGGTCATCGGTTTGAACCCACCAGCCTCTCTATGGTAGAAAGATGTGACAGTCTGCTTCCATGAAGATTTACACCCTTGGAAATGCTATGGAGCAGTTCTACTCCATCCTATAGGGTCACTATGAGTTGGAATCGACTCAAGAACAGTGGGTTTGGTTTGGTGTAGTATGTTGGCAAGGTTTCATGAAAGGATTGATTTGATAGTTTGTTTCAGAAGTTCATAAAACTGTGAATAATCTTTATGCTTCTATTCCATTACTGGGAAATTATTCAAAGGAAGTAATTAATGATATGCAGAGATTTTGCTATAAAGATTTTTTTGCAATATTATTTATGATACTGAAAAATTCTATAAATTGAAATGCCTGAAAATAGAGGTATAGTTCAGTAAATAATGGTATAACCATACAGTGGAATACTATTCAGACACTTCTAATGACTGTAGAGATGAATATTTATTGGCATGGAAAGAAGATTATAATACATGTATATTATAAGCTTATTTTTATTATAAAATAAATGTGTTTATATATCATATATGCATAGAAGTAGGATTCCAAACCAAAACTCGTTGCCATCAAGTTGATTCCTATTTGTAACGACCCTATAGGACAAAGTAGAACTGCCTTATAGGGTTTCTAAGGAGTGGCTGGTGGATTTGAACTGCCTACCTTTTGGTTAGCAGCTGTAGGTCTTAACCCTTGCTCCAGCAGTACTCCAGAAATAGGATTAGGAAGCCATAATACAAGATTCTTTCTGGGCAGTGACTATGGGTATCTTTTTGTTTTCTTCTTTTTGTATATGCTTTTGTTTTCTAGCTTTCCTGAGATAAATACAGATTACATTTTTAATAAGGAAAAATTTATTGTAATATCAACCTGGACATTAATATGTAGAGGAATACATGAAACCAATTATTTTAAATATAGATTAAATTGTTATTAAATGTTTAGTCTACATTCTCCTTTTATTTAGCGCTTATAGTTATATTCAGCACCTAGAGGTATATGCTGATGATGACTCTAGGAATACAGCTCAAAGAACTCATCATGCAGTATGGAAGAAGTTAGTCCTATAAATCAAAGGCATGTAGTTGTAATTTGTGTAGTAATGAAGGTAGCTCAGAAGAAATGGCCAGCTGTGCATCACGTTGGTTAGGGGGCATTTCAGACAAGAAGAGATTGTTGAGCAGGGTTTTGAAGAAGTTCCATACATCCATGTAAGGGGGAGGAGCACTTCTGGTATGTGTAAAGGCAGTGAAGAGAACATGACTCTTTGTAGTCTGCGTTCAGGAAAGACTAAAGTGTGGACTGAGACTGCATGTGGGGAAGTGTCTGAAGATGCGATTCAGCAGATAGGACTTCAGATGCCAAACTAAGGGACTCATCGGATGAGCAGTGCAGGACAGAATTGATCAGACTTACATTTTAGAAAGCTCCCTACCGAGGCCGAATGGAGCATGGGCCTAAGTAAGACAGCAGTAGAGTGACATGTTAGACAGCTGATGGAGAGTCTACTGGGAAATGATAAGGTCAGTGTCAGTGGAGTTGGAGTGGTGACGATAACTACCATACAAGTCAGAGAATGACTTTACAAGTCCGAGTGGAGTCATTAACTTCACTCCCAGATATAAAAGGAGAGGTAGGTCGGGGTGGTGAGAGGCATAAAATGTCAGAATGTGTTAAGTTTGAGTTGCCTGTTTGAATCTCTGTGTCTATTATAATACTGTGTTGTGATTTCTTACTGCAATGTTTAGCTAAGTATTTTTTACAATTTGTGATATTAATATTTTGCTAGATACTTCTGTTCATTTAACAGTGGTAGTTCAAAGGTTTTACTCACTGAAATATCTTTTATTGAAAGGCGGTGATTAAGAGTATGAGTCAGCCTGCGTAGAATTGAATCCCAGCTCCACCACTTAGTCTGTGGGACCTTAGACAAGTAACCTGCATTTGCAAGCCGTGGTTTCCTCATGTGTAAAATGGGGATAATACCAGTGAAGAATTGGTATCAGAATTTAAGTCCTACATGGAAAGCTCTCAGTATAGCAATCCCAGCATAAATGCTAGCCACCATTATTTATTATAACTTAAAACAGGATGTCTTATAGGAAAATATAGTTTTATAGTAGAAATCATAGGGAAGATACATAATTTTTACACATTTTCACAATAATTTATATAAAACATTTTTTCTAAAAATAAAAATATTAGTTTATTCCCTATGCAAAATTAAGAGACCTCTGTAAATATTAGTGTGACATTTTCATAAAGTTATAAGTTGCAGAGGCCAGTGCCTGCAGTTCAGGAAGTTATGTCTACAGAGGTAATCTAGTGGTGACTGATTAAATTAGCAAAGAGCCAGCAGAGAAAAGTAGTGGGTAACCGATAGAAGAAGAAAACACACTACTAGACACACAACTCCCAACTCTACTTATTTATAAATGTCTGTGAGTTAGATAAAATTGCCTAAGTCACTGGAAAGGAAGGTGGTTTCACCCTGCCATTGACTCCAGACTCCGTTATGGTGACTTATCCCTCTTTCTAATCTCCCTGCTCTATCAACTATCCATGGAAGAGGGTGGGAACTCTAAGGGACCACACTTGTAAGTCTTTAGGATGTGTTAACAAGTGCTACTTTCGTTACAGTGACAAACATGGTCTTTCTCCATGACACTTTAAATCAAGTATTGGCATACTTGGTGAAGTCTTATATCTCACTCAGAGGCAGTGGGTGTGCCCAGCCCCTCAGCTATGGCTGCACCTCAGCACTACTGTTGCCACCTCCCTGCCTGTGGTGACAGCTGCGACTACATGTGAGCCCTTGTCTTTGGGAGTTTCACACTCTTGATTGTCTGAATCCCCCATTTGCCCAGAAGTGGTTATTTATGCCACAGGAGCATAGACTTCTGATTGTACCTCATTGTGAACATCTCAAACTGCAAATTTGCAGGCAAAGATAGGGCAACTACCAGGTCCGTTCACGTAGTAACCCATTCCCACTGTGAAGGGCGCCCAAGCATGAGATGGAAACACAGGGTTCTTCCTGCCCCTCTTGTGTTACCATTCCCACTTCTTCCCCCACTTCCATCTGGGGAGTTCTGGGCTACCTTAACGGTTTGTAAACACTCAGTGGAACTGTTTACCATCCCACCAGCTTCTAAAAAAGCTGTCTGGCAAATTTGCTACTCTAGCAACTATTTTAAAGCTTTATGTTTAAATATTTTTTAAAAAGGAGAAAAAAAAAAAAACAACAGTGCTCTATTTTTCATGTTAACATTCATTCCATTTCAAATGTAAAGTTAGTTTCCTTAATTGATGTCTTTAGTCTTCTACTGCAAGGCCCTTGATTATTTTACTTTCTGGGATCAGTTTAAGAAACTGTAAACACAACGTAGAGGCAGTGTCTGACCTCCTCTCTCTTCATGAGGAGGAAGGAGAACCAAGATCAACAGCCCAAGGCAGATTCTGGTGAGGCAGAGATCAGACACACCTCCTCTCTCCGCCATCTTTACCAATTCTGACACCAACCATCCCTCTCACGGCACTCTCTACTTCTTTGCTGGGTTCGATAATTCATTGCAGTGGCCTCACAGAACTAACAGACCATACTCACGATTATGGGGTTCGTTATAAGGGAAGTAACAGTTACAATTCACGCTCAGGAACATTCAGGATACAGTTCTTCCATCAGGACAGCCTCTTCCAGCCATGCTTGCAGGCACGCCTCTCCCTAGCCCTAGGCCTCTGCCCAAAGGCGCTCAGCTTTCTCTCTCTGTGGGCCAGGAAGCCCACTGTGCCATCTCCTGCTGCCGGGTCTCTCCTGCCACCACTTCTCACCGTCTTCAGAGTTACAGCTCTCTCTCTAGGTCTCCTGCTTCCAGGAGCTTCTCAGCACCAGGAATCCTGGGTCCAAATGATGTGCTGGCTCCTGGCTGTTCTTCGTTGGTGGTGGTGGGATTCTCCTCTCTCATCCCACATTTGGGATTGCTCGGTTCAAGCCCAGTGGGATGGCAAAACCGACCAATCCCTTTGGTGGGCCACAATTACCTTATTACACAGTCCTGCCCAACCACTTGGGTGGGAGTTACAAGAACATGGCTAGAAGGGCTATATTAAGTAATTCAGTACACCGCAGAAACTAACGTCTTTTTTTTTTCCTTAAAATGATCTACTTACCCATTACTAAAAGGATTACCTCCTCAATTCTCTTGTATAAATTTACTGTGAATGTCATGCAAAATACTGTAGGTGATCAATTTATTGATATATGATAGTATATTTATATGTTGGTATATTTTATGTGTACATGTTAGTATATTTATACATGTATACATATGTCCTTTAAATGCTTTATTTGTAGATATTAATATATCAATATTTGAAGATCAATTTTTCTGACTTACTGACCGTGGGAGCAACATAGATGGCCAATTATTACTGGTCAGATTCTTTTCTGAAAGTAGTTTGTTTTGACACACAAGTCACTAAGTAGTTTTTCAGAGAAAGCTTAGCTTGATGGGTCGTCACGTAAGCTATTTGACATTTGTCCCCAGTCAGACCGGATGCCACATGAAAAATTTACTCAGGCAAGAGGCTCCTAGGAATAAACAGTTCTCTAGTGTTGCTCACAGGGGACTCGGCAAGGTGAGCGGAACTTCAACTTGTCACGGATGCACTGTTCTGACAAACATAAGTAGATGCTAATGGCTAAATCGTGACAGAATAAAGTCCCACAACCATATGGCTAATTGCCACAACAATATCTTCAGTGTTATTAATCAAGTTTTCATAGTGTGCCATGATAATTGGAATAATTAGAAACAGCATAGGCATTGCTTGTCTCCACCACACATTTTGCAGAGAGGGACCTCAAACAACCACAATTGCACTTTCAGTACTGTGTTGTTTAGTGCTGTCTATTCCTCAGAAATACTTTGGTTAATTAATGACTTAACTGCTTGCCATCAGTGTATTTTGTGTGAGCTTCTGTAGGGGCACAAGTATCTAAATGAGGCCACCAATCCCCCTGTGTGTCTATTTAAATAAGCAATATTCCTTGAAGGCAGGAGTAGAAATCTGCCCATCTTGGGTCTTACAGTTTGAAAGATGAATTCATTGTACACGAATTTGGATGATGGACATTCATTTTTTGGTCATATATTTCCCCTTTTAGCTAATTTAGTTAAGAAAATGAAGAATTAGAAAGCAACTGAATAAATTACAAGATGTAAGTATTTGCATAATTTGTTTCAGGCAAATACTATGTAGTAGCGTTCCCAAAATGAATTATTTTGAACATGTCTTTCAATTATGGATGAAGTAAATATTAACATCTTTAGTATCACAACTGAAACTTTTATTTTCATGTTGCTAATATTGAAATACACTCACTCCAGTCATTTATCAGCTAATATCTATTCCTTCATCTTAATACTGGAGCAAGAAGTCACTTGTGTCTGGCACAGTGCTCCAATTAAGAGGGCTTCTCGAGCTGCTCTGCTCTGCGAGGAGGTGACTGGACAGAAAAGACAGAAGATTGATGATAACCAGTGTCTTGATGATACAGAAGCTCTTAGGCAAATGGATGAAGGGAACAGCGGCTGTAGGTGCCTGTTGTAAAACAGCTTTTCTGATTATTTTTGGGTATATAAATAGTCATAGTTTTGAATTCTGTGCCATCTCAATTCTTGTTTTCTTTGCCCTCCTCTGTCCCATTGCATTGCTTTCCCTAACTAGAGGCAAGCTGTACTACATTTTTCTAAAGTTTTAGATTCACAGGTGTATTCAGTTAAAAAGTATCCTAAAACATTCACACAGTAACAATAACTAATTAGAAATACTATTATATTGCAACTTTAGAATTGCCTAAGCCAGAAATTGTTGGTTTAGTGATTCCTAAACTCCACAAAATTTGAAATCACTGTGTTACTCACTTTCTTTATTTAAATAAGTCTTCTCTTTTCCTCGCTCTCTTCCACCTCTCTATGGATGGGGTGAGAGGCAGAATAGAGACTATATTAGGAAAATTGGAAGTTGAGGATAAGAAAGTAAGAAAATCTGATTCTTCAATCAATTTAATTAATTCATGATTATTTATTCACTCTATGGATAAAATGATTTAGACCTTTAACGTCCTTCTCCTACTGTCTTTTCACTATTCATTAAATAGAGTCTGGACAGGGGGAAAAATGAAGCTGTTCATTCTGGTGCTCATTAATGGTTATTATAAAAAAATTTGGTACAGAGAACAATTGTAAACCAGTGTCTAAAATGAGGCTTGGCTTATATGTAGATTTTATTTATTCATGTCTTGCTTTAAATAAAGTACAATTGTGTTCTTCATTTAAACTTCAAAGTTTATCCTTTGTATCTATCAATCAGGATGCTTTTGGCTGCAAGTTGTAGAAAACCATGCCTCATACTGGCTCAAGCATTGAGGGACTTTCTTATTTCATATAGCTGAAGTCTAGAGTTACTGCAAGGGGCCAGTTAAGGACCCAAGTTTTTTCCATATCTCCAGTGTATTAACCTCATTCCCAGCTTCTTAAGACTTGTTTTCTTGTAATCACAAAGTGACTGACAGTGTCATAGAAGGTACAGGCTTTCTTGTTCTAGGCCAACTGGAGAGAGAGAGAATGACACCTCTTACCAAGTACAAATAACAGTTTCTTTCAGTCCAATTGGGCCACGCCAGGTGCCTACGCCAGACCAAGAATGGTTTCCAGATGGATATCATCCAATGTTTGCCCTAGACTAATTGGGGTCTACATTGATAACGGTGGTTTCTGAAGTATAGTCCCTGGACCAGCTGTATCAGTATTACCTAGGAACTTCTTAGAAATGCAAATTCTTAGGCTCCATTCCAGACGTAACTAACCAAAACTCGTTGCTGTTGAGTCGATTCCAACTCATAGCGACTCTAGAGACCAGAGTAGAACTGCCCCATAGGGTTTCCAAGGAGCAGCCAGTGGATTCGAACTGCTGACCCCAGACCTACTGAATGTCAAACTCTGGGGTGAAGGCTAGCCATTTGTGTTTTTAAAAGGCCTCCAGGTAGTTCTGATGCTTGCTAAATTGAGACCCACTGAGCAAGGGATCCCATCAACTTTCCTCTGAGTAATGTTTAGGTACACATGCATAGCTGAACTAACTTGAGTTCATATAGGAAGGAATAAGGCCAGAATAGATTCTTGGTAGGCAGTCACCCACTCTGCACTTAGAAATAATTAAATATATTTTCTGTTTTGCAAAGTTATTTATATATAATGTATTGCATGTTATTTGTGATAAAACCCAAACATACCAAATCCTTTTCCCTTATGTTAAATATGGCAGACATTACCTAACATCCATTCTCCCTTTCTTCTTTACTAAAATAACTCTGATTTGAAGTTTTGTTTTTTGTTTTTAGAATATACTATACCCAGCTTCAGACAGCAATATGACACAGTCTGGCTAATTAGATTTAATCTGCTGGGGATTTATGTTAAAAATTTGCTCTCCTGACATAGGCCCTGCCCCTTTCTCTTTATCACTTTCTCCCTCCTTGCTGTGCAGTGGCTAGAGCTACAGCAACCATTTTGCAAGCATGAGTGAATGTCAGAGAGAAGTGCAGAGGCCTGAGCCCTGACATCCTTGAACTGCAGAACCGAAGCCAGCAAGCATACACTTCAGACTTCTGATTACAGGAAACAAAGTAAACCTCTTATTAAGACACTGTTTAATTAGATTTTTGTTACTTGCAATCAGGTGCAATCCTAATGGACTAATGGACTAAGTAACTAGTATAATTGTTTTCATAAACGGAGAAGCCTGCAGGTTTTCTTTTTCTAAATTCTTTCTTCCCTTTTCTTGACCTTACTTCCTGCCCATCTAATAAATTATTACAAAGCACTTGGCATAGTGGTTAAGCCCAGATGTTTTATTTAGGCTTGAATCTCCCTTCTCCATCTCTTACTAGCTATCTTTGGCCAAGTTATTTAACTTCTCTGAGCCATAGTTTCCTCAAATGTAAAATGAGAATAATAATACTTCATTTGACTATTAAAGGGATTAAATATGTTAATGGACATACCTTGTTATCCACATGCCTGGCACATTGTAATCTCTCAAAAATAGTGACCGTGCAGTTGAAGGTCAGTGAAGATGAAAGTTATCTGTAGCTATAAATATTATAATGTTTAGCAGCATAGGAATAAAGATATAGGAAACATGGAAAGAAGTTGACTTGGGCCTTATTTTGTTACAGTAGTGATTTGGGTATTTTATTAGAAGCTTATAAAACTCTTCTTAGAAGCTCACTGTGCCAAAGTAAACCTGTGGCCATCGAGTCGATTCTGACTCATAGTGACCCTATAGGACAGGATAGAACTGCCCTGTAGGGTTTCCAAGGAGCAGCTGGTGGATTCAAACTGCCATCCTTTTGGCTAGCAGCCTGGGCACTTAACCACTGCACCACCAGGGCTCCCTGCCAAAATAAGACCTCCAGTAATTCGGAGTATGCAATTTGTTTCTTCTGTCTAGATAACACCCACTTTGTCTTTGGGGAGAAATCATCACTTAAATTCTCTAGCATAATACCTGAAACCCATCCTGCAGAATTTAATATTCTGGAAAATTCAAGCTAAATTCTGTATAAACTTCTTAAAGCCTAGGTTATTGTTTAGATTCTTAACTTTAGAGGGTAGGCACCATGCCTATTTTTGTCCTACAACATTTAAAACAGTTTAAAGGTGCAAGTGGGCACTAATAATACTTTTTGCTAATATAGGAGGTAGAGCAGTTATCCTCAAGTAATGGTTTTCTGTGATTCTCAGTCTGGGAGTTGTAGCTCTTCTGGGTGGAGTCATGAATGGACTCTTTCCATATGGTTGAAAGCCACTCATTGCACTGCTTCCCTGACTGCCAGAAAGACCTGGCGAGACCATGGATGCATCAGGGCAGAAGTGCTCAACTTTATGGAAATATCAACTCAAAGATGTCACCTATGAAATGCAAGTATTGTAATCTTCAACCATTGCTATCCTGTTAACGGTCATCTGTACTCCAAGTAATAGCCATCTGTTCTTACCTTTCATGTTTTGACAGAATCAAACTTTCTAAGAGCCCTATGTCAGATAGGATTGTAATTTGCCAAGATATGTTTATAACACCAAACTAGTAAAATCATTAAGCATATTAATATTTATCATTCTCAAAATTGTCTTAGAGGAAATAATGAGCTTTCTTATCTACTTTGGATATATACACTCAGAATTTAAGGGTTAGATCAAGTTTAAATCTCTATCATCTTAGTTTGATTAAAAGGGTGCATGTATAATTGATTTCATATAGGTTTTAGTATTATTTTTTAAGCTGACTGGCTTATCTGTGCTTTATCTGTAGTTTCCCCCTAGGCCCTCCCCCCCAAAAAATTGAATGCAGTGTTTGCTTTAAATATGCAGACTCAGATCACTTAGGCAGGAATTAAAAAATTCTCAGCTCCAGGTACCCATTTTGGTATCAGACTCAGAAGAGCCTAAAGTGTTCAAAGGAAAAAGAGAGTTCTCCCTTGTTCTGAATCCTTGGGATACAAGTCTATGGAAATATGAAAACAGGTTATTCAAGGATTTATATTAAATGCTGACTTACCAAGATCCTGATACCTAGACCTTGAAGTGAAAGAGCAGATCCCTGAACCCATAACATGAGAAAGGTGTATTTCCTCTTGTCACTGGGTTATATTTAAGAAGAGTAGGATTTCTTTGGCAGGTCCTTAGGAGGTGCAAATGGTTTGCACTCAACTACTAACTTAAAGGTTCGTGGTTCGAACCCACCCAGTGGTGCCATGGAAGAAAGGCCTGGTGATCTGCTTCCATAAAGATTACAGCCAAGAAAACCCTATGGAGCAGTTCTCTGTAACACAGGGAGTTGCCATAAGTTGGAATTGACTAGACAGCAACAGGCTTTGAAAAGGCCACTTGAAGAATGGGAAGAGTCTTGAGTTTTATAATCAGGCAGTCCTAGGTGTTAATCCTGACCCCTCCATTTACATAGCTCTACAACTCTGGGCCAGGTGCTTAACCATATTTGACCTGCAACCACTTCATCTATAAAATAAGGATATGATAACTACTTCCCAGAACTGATGTGTTAAAGAAAGTCACTGATATAAAGTGTCCAGAACAACTGTCTTCAATAAGTGTTGGTTCCCCTATGAATCACCAGTCCATATGTAAAATTCTAAGAATTCCTATCTCATCAATTTGAATTTCCAAAGTTGATTTAGATGATAAATAGTAAAGATTACCCTCTAAGTCCAGGTGGCTCATGAAGTTGGTATTCTTTATAGAACATAGTATCTGTCTCTACACTTTACTTATTCCCTGAGCTCCTTATCTCTAGCTACCCACTCTCCTGGTCACATCTGGAATCTTTTTATTTCCAGTAACACATCACCTCAAACACCTCTACCTCAAGTATGCTGCTCTTTGACTTGTCTTGATGCCTCATTATCTTATCTCCAATTCATTTGACTTCTAATTCATTTACTCTACCACTTTTTTCATTGACATTTATTTCACTAACATCCTTACTTCATCTTGTTCCGTGCTTCATTATTTTCGTCATCATTCCCTTGCATTTATCCTCAACCTCCTTGTCCCTTCATCCCTTTGTGTTTATTCCCTGGCATAGCTCAAACTCTATTCATGCTTGTAAGTGAGCAGCTGAAAGCAGCAGGAGGAAAACATAACCATGTTTACTGAACTCACTTTCTTTAGCCTTAAGTAGGCCCTCAGCACTGGCTAGGAACCCTGATGTATTTCCTGTCTTCTTAAACATCCAGCATTTTTCTCCAAACCTCCCCACCCCTTGCTATTTATTTCACTGTGATGATAGAAAGTAACTTTCTCAGATTCCCACAAGCTGATCTTCTGCTCTCTTTACATTTGGCCCATCTCATCTCTAAGACTGACCCCATCTCTCCTCTGAGGCACTGGGTCATACTGTCTCCTATGTGAAGAATTTGTTCCTACAGTTGTATGCATTTGCTCCTGCATCATTCATTTTCTCCTCTCTACTGAATTATTCTTTTCAGCATACAAACATTCTGTAATCTCTCTCATCTGAAGGAGTAAGCAACAAATGTAAAACATCCTTCCTTGAACACACATCCCCCTCTGGCAGTTTCCTATTTCTCACTACCCATTAGAGCAAAATTCCTTACAAAATTTCTCTATATTTGCAATTTCCATTTCTTCAATTTCCACTCTCTCTTAAACCTACTATTCTCAGGCTGTCATCCCTTCCCCCCCTCCCCCCTACCATTCCATCTAACCAAATTTATCCCCAAGTTGCTAAATATAATGATCAATTTTTATTCCTTTTTTTATGCATCTTCTCACCTTTGAAACTGTTGATTTCTGCCTTTTCTTGAAATATTTGTTGGACTTCCAGAATACCCCATTCTAACTTTTCCTCTGTTTCCACTGGCTGTTTTTTCTGAATCTTCTTTATTAATTCATTTTGCTCTACCCAGCTACTGAATGTTGGCACATCCCAGGATTCAGGCCTCAGACCTCTTCTCTGTCCCCTCGGTGTTCTTACATAGTCCTGTGCTTTAAATGTCATCTCTAAGTTCATGACTCCCTTCTCCTCTGAGACCTAAGGCTCATATACCCAACTGCCTAACCACTACTGCGAAGTCCACATGACACCTTTAATTTAACATGTCCAAAGCTACACTCTTGATTTCCCTTTAAAATCTGCTCTGCTTCCTATCTTCTCCCATCTGTAAATAAAATGACACCAGCATTCACCCCATTGCTCATCTGAAACCTGAGAATCATCTGAATTCCTTTATTTCCCTGTAATCCCACATCCATTAACAAATCCCATTGGGTCTACCTTCAGAATATGTCTAGAATCTCCCAATTTTTTTACCAGCTTCACCAGGCTAACTCACCCTAGTCCAGGCCTTCTATCATCTTTCACCTGGACTATTGCAAATCCGCCTAACTGGTCTCCTTGCTTTCATCCTAGTCGTTCTGTAGTCTCCTCTTCACATAACAGCAAGAGTGGCCCATCTTAAATATAAATGGAATTATGACAGTTCCCTGCTCAAAAGTGTCGGAGAGCATCCCATCACACCAGGAACAGTATTCTAACCCTTCATGGCAGTCATTGTGTTTGGGGAATTGCTCTAACACTCAGCAGCCTATGCGTTAGCATAACAAAATGACAATGATCCTATTTCCAAATAGGATCACAGTCACATATACAGCGGTTAGGACTTCAACATATCTTTTGAGGGGACACAATTCAACCCATAACAGACATTCAGCCAGTTTTCCTAAGTTTTTCCTAAAATGCTTTTTATCCATCTAGCCCAAGATCAAATACAGAAAAAATCAATGCTGTGTTTTATCAATGACTGGGAATTGGCAAGGTGGGAGGATTAAGGGTGACAGAATCCAGAGTGCTAGTTCTCATCTTTGAAATGTTTATTCCTGGATCCTAGATCATATTTGGGAAGTGAGGCTGAGAAAGAGCTGGGGACTGTGAGACAAAGGAAAGGTGCAGGCCAGTGTAACATAGGAAAGGCATTGGACTGGGTGGGACTCTGGAGACCTGCTTTCTGGAGCCATGTCAGCAATTTAATTATCCGTTTTTATGTTACGGAGCCCTGGTGGCACAGTGGTTAAGCATTCAGCTGCTAACCAAATGTCAGCAGTTTGAATCCACCAGCCACTCCTTGGAAAGCCTATGGGACAGTTCTGCTCTGTCCTATAGGGTCTCTATGAGTCAGAATCAACTTGACGGCAACTGGTTTTTTATGTTGTAAATCTAAGATCTACTTTTGTGACCCATTTTCTAAAATGGAGTCTATAATCACTTATTTTGCAAGTGAACTTATATTAGGTCAAGGGTTTTTATTTTTTGCTTGTTTGTATAGAAGAGACCTACATAAATGGAAAAACTTACCATGCTCATAGATGGGTAGACTTAACATTGTGAAAATGTCAATTCTACCCAAAGCAATCTGCAAATACAATGCAATCTCCATCTAAATCCCAACAGCATTCTTTAAAGAGATGGAAAAACTAATTATATGGAAAGGGAAGAGGCCCCAGATAAGTAAAGCACTATGGAAGAAGAATAAAGTAGGGGGACTTACACTACCTGACCTCAGAACCTACTATACGGTTACAGTAGTCCAAACATCCTGGTACTGGTACGATGACAGATACATTGACCAATAGAACAGAATTGAGAACCCAGATGTAAATCTGTCCACCTACAGTCACCTGATGTTTGACAAAGGCCCAAAGTCCATCAAACGGGGAAAAGACAGTCTTTTTAACAAATGCTGCTGGCAAAACTGGATGCCCATCTGGAAAAAAATGAAACAGGATCCATACCTCATTAAATAATTCTTGACTAAAAGTAAAACTTGGTACCAAATTCTTATAAAATTAAGATAGTTGAGAATCCCTCATTTAAAAATGATAAATTTTAGGTCACCCAGTATCCTAAAGTACAACATGTACACATGTGGCTTATTTATTTGCCCCTGAGCATCAGTGTTTATTATCACTCCATCATTTATTGCTCAGAGTAGAACTGTGTAAAGTGTGTTTGTTATATAAATCCATGTATGTTGATGAATGGCTTAGTGGAGACTTAGAACAATGATTCTGAAATGATCATCAGGTTATCCCTATGGATGTTACAAAGGACCTAAATAAGGTGTGTCCCATAATTAATATATACTTATTCCAGCAGCAGAAGCCTATGTCATCTTCTGCCTCTGCAGGAAAGATGATTTCCACTGGCACAGGATAGTAGTTGGAGGAGTTTTTGACCATTCCTGGCACAAGGCATGCCTGTGGAGTCAGGGAAGCATCTCTTTGGCACCTGCCCCCAATTCTTCTTTCCTCAGTGTTCTCCACAGAACACTTTGTTAAAATTGCTAGTTCTTCATCCCTTAACTTGAACTTAATGATGTTATAAACAATTCATACCAAAACATTTTTGTACTAAATGTTTATTACAGATAGATAATTCTAGAAGTTCTGGGTTCATGTTTATAAGCTCAAGGAATTCTATGGATTGTATGTAGTGTTTTGAGATTTTTAAGTTGGGGAGACTTTATCAGTGTAGCTTTCTTACTCTAGGATCTCCAATACTAGTTTATGAAGACTTCATCTTACATTGTAGGAAATAACCCTCATTGTGGAAACTAATTGAAGCTAGCAACTTAGCATGGCACATTATTGAGGAGCAGTGTACCATCAGGAAAGAAGAGTGCTGTATTGTAAGTCAGGAGATGCAGAGGTATTCCCATTTCTACCATTGTCTCATTGTTTGACCAGACATGTCACTTAACCTCTCAGTTTCCTAATTTGCCCAATTGCCTCTGGCCTGCCATATATTGCAGATGAATAATCTATGGCAGATTAGGTTACTAGAAAGACAGCAGAACACATGATCATGGAGATGGAAAGAGAGCAATTCTTAGTAACAGAAGTAAAAACAAATGCAGGTAGTCCCCGATTTATGATGTATTCGAGTTAAAACGAACTATATTACCACTGTTTTTTTTGTGTGTGTGTGCATCTTATTGTTAGTAATATGTACTACATGCAATGCTGCAGCGTGTAAAAGGACCATACAGACAACTCTCACTAGTTTTCTGACTAGAACCACCATCCCCATTCTTAGGGATAATCCAGATGATGCAGAATCTTCCACAAGTGGAGTTATTACCACAACTGACAAAATGCCACCGTTGTTCATTTTTTATGGATGTGTGTATTTTTTGTATGTATGTATTAAAATATATCTGTAAGTTTGTATATAATGTTTCCAACTCCCAAAGACAAAGATCAGATTTATAAAGATACTGATAATAATAAGCAATAATAATGAAAACTAAAATAATAATAATAATAGTTATTCAACTTAATGTCAGAACCGACTTACGATAAGAGTCATTGGAACGGAACCCTGTTGTAAGTCAGAGACTACTTGCATCCCACCCAGACTATCTTTGGTGTGTACTGACAAAGACAAGACTCGAAGGCCTTTAAAGTCACATCCAGTTCTAGTATGTCATGGTTCTTAACTGGACTTTATAAGGAAGGTTCAACAAAGATGTATTGAGCATCCACTATATGCCAGACACTGCTCTAGGCACTGATTTTACAGTAGTGGGGAAAAAAAAGAAACAGAAAAATCTATATGCTTTTGGAACTTCTATTACAATGGGAGAGATAGACATATAAACATGAAAGTATGTATTGTCAGCCAGTAATAGGTGCTGTGGGGAAAAATCGGGAGGGACCAGATCTAAGGAGTACTGGAGGACTTAACAATTGCAGTTCTTAATAGGGTGGTCAGAAAAGGTCTCACTGAGATGGTAACATTTGAATAAAGACTGAAGTAGGTATGGGAGCAAGCCATGCATATATCTGGGGGAAAAGCCTCCAGGCAGATGACACTGCAAGCACAAAGGTCCTGAAGCAGTACCATGTCCAGTATGCTCAGAGAATAGCAAAGTGAATAGGACAGGAGTAGGAAATTAGGTCAAAAGATGCAACCAGATTGTGTAGGATCTTGAAAACCATTGGAAAGACATAGGTTTTTATCTGAGATGATAAGCCATTAGAGAGATTTGAGCAGAGGCATGACATTGCCTGACTTACCCTTTGAAAGGATCACTCTGGAATCAGTGATGAGAACGGACTATTGGAAGACGAGCAAAAGCAGAGAGACCAGATAAGAGGATATTGAAATAGTAATCATTTCCCACTAGAAATAATTTTCCACTAGCAAATAAACTATGAGGACAGAGATTTTTTTGGTCTGTTTTGATTACTGCCATAACCCTATCATCTATTACAGTGCTCAGCATTCCTTAGGCCCTACATATTTTTTAACTGAATGAAAGTTTAATTTTTAAAAATGTAAATAAATGATTGGTTGATCAAGGTAAAAGATGGTAGGGGTATCAGTAAAGTTGGTATCAAGATGAAAGACCAGGGTGGTATCAACAGAGAGGGTGAAAAGTGGTCAGATTGTGAATATATATATTTTTTTAATTTTTTTTTTTTTTATTGTACTTCAGGTGAAGGCTTACAGAACAAATAGTTTTCTCATGAAACAGTAGTACACATGTTTTATGACATTGGTTAACAACCCCACAACATGTCAACCCTCTAA
>NW_004444072.1:2718197-2742041 GCF_000243295.1 Trichechus manatus latirostris | reverse complement strand
GATGAAGGCTTACAGAACAAAATAGTTTCTCATTTAACAGTTACTACAAATGTTGCCCTATGACAATGGTTAACAATCTCACAACACATCAACAACATCCTTACTCAACCTTGGGTTCCCTATCACCAGCTTCCTTGTCCCCTTCTGCCTTCTGGCCCTTGTCACTGGAGATTGTGAATATATTTTGAAGACAATACACACATAACTTGCTGATGGATTAAATGTGAGGTGTGAAAGAAAGAGAAATCAAGGAAGATTCCAAGGTTTTTGGCCCCTAAGAAACTAGAAGGGTGGAGCTGCCATTTGCTAGTTAGAAAAGATGGTGGGAAGAGCAGGAGTTTGATATTGAACATTATCAGTTTGAGATGACTCTTGGACATCTAAATATAGAGGTTCTGGTTCTAGGCAAGATGGAGCAAGCACACTCCTCTATCTCTCCCACTGAATGCAGCTATAAAACCTGATCAGAATCTATGGAACAGCTGTTTGAGGACTCCTGAAAGTAAATAATAGCAGGCAGATTGGAGAAGAGGTCCAGAATTTGAAGTACCACCAAACTGGCAAAGAGTTTGCCCATTTCTCCCCCATCCCTTGTCCCCCAGCTTGGATGCAACACAGCTCTGCTCTCTGATTATTTCAGATTTTTCTCTTTTTCAGCGTTTTAAATATAAGGACAGATTTTTCTCTAGATTCTAACAGTAATTTCTTTGTGATGTCTGTTTATATTTCCATGAGGTCACTTAATCGTCCTCAAATTTCTTCCTTACATGCTGTATTCCTCGTGCTGTGGGAAATGATTAGGTCACACAGAATTTTTTTATTCCATCAGTATTTCCCATTCACTTGATTTTAATATTAATCTAGGAAATGTGAGTTTTTATAATTCTCTATTTATCAGTCATTTTTGTTTGTTTAGCATTCAAGGTCTTTGTTACTTAATGTGCCTCTATTTTTTTTTTTTTTTTCAGATCAGGCTTATTGAATTATAGTTTGACCAACACATACATTTATACTACGATCAATATGTATCAGTGTTCCTTCACTTCACAAATTTCTCTTATACTCCTTTGTAGTCACTTCTTCCCTCAACCCCCAGTCCCTGGCAACTGCTGATCTTTTCAGTCTGTCTTGACGAGAATATCATATAAATAGTCATGCCGTATGTAGCCTTTGGAGTCTGATTTCTCTCAGCACAGTACATTTTAATATTTATCCATCTTATTTCCTATATCAGTAGCTCATTGCTTTTTATTCCTAAACAGTATTACAGTAGATGCACCACAGTTTATTTATCCCTTCAGCAATTGAAGGACATTTGAGTTGTTTCTAGTTTGGGGCAGTAGTGGTTAAACTGCTATAAATACTCATGTTCAGGTGTGTGTGTGAATATAGTTTTTATTTTTCTTGTGTAAACACCAATGAGACGGACCCCTGGGTCATTTGGTAAATCTGTGTTTAATTTTATAAGGAACTGCCAAATGGTTTTCAAGCTGCATTCTAAAATGGCAATACCATTTTACATCCCCACCACAGTGCATAAGAGTTTCAGTTCCTCTGTATCCTTGCTACCACTTGGTTTTTTCCATTTTTAAGCCATTCTAATCAGTATGTAGTGGTATATCATTGTGGTTGTAATTTACATTTCTCTAATAATTAATTATGTTGAATATTTTTTCATATGTTTGCCATCCATATCTCTTCTTTGGTGAAGTATCTGTTCCCATCATTGTCCATTTTTTAAAAATTGGGCTGTTGCTTTATTATGATTTAGTTACAAGAGTACTTTGTATATCAAGAAATAAATCCCTTGTCACATATGTATTTGTAAATATTTTCTTCCAGTTTGTTGCCTGTGCTTTCATTTTCAAAGGGAAGTTTTTAATTTTGATAAAGTATAATTTATCAATTTTTTCTTTCATGGTTAGTACTTCCTGTGTGTTAAGGTATCTTTGCCTGTCTACACCAATGTCACAAAATTTTCTATTTTTTTCCAACATGTTTTACAGTTTTTGCCTTTAGGTCTGTTACCCCTTTGGCGTTAATTTTGTGTATGGTGTGAGGTATAGTCCAAGGTTCACTCATTCTTTTGCAGTGCATATCCAATTTTTCAACACCATTTGTGGAAAAGACCATCCTTTGACAATTCAATTTCCTTGACACCTTTAGCAAAAATCAGTTGACCATATACGTGTTAATCTGTTTGGAAACTCTCTGTTCTGTTCTGTTTATCTAAGTGCCTTTTATCAATACCATGTTGTTTTGATCCCTGTACCACCTTCATAGTAATTCTGGAAATCATGTAGAATGAGTCTTCCAAGTTTGTCTATCTGTTTGAAAATTGTTTTGGCTATTTTTAGTCCTTTGCTCTTCTGTTAGTGTTTTAGACTCAGCTTGTTGATTCTACCAAAAATTTTACTGGAATTTTGATTGGGATTGTATTTAACTTAAATCAATTTTGAGAAAATTGACAGCCTAACAATATTGATTCTTGTAATCAATAAACGTGTATATCTTTCCATTTATCACTGAACCTGTCACTTAAAATATTGAAATTACTCTTGTACTAAAAGGAAATAAAAACTGAAACTGCAAAAATTCTAGAAAATAAAAATAATTAATATACATTGGTCAGAACTATCAGTTTGGGCTAAAACAAAGCTCTTAGAAATTCTTAGCCTTATACTCTTAAATTACTAAACAAAATATAATAAAAATTCATCTCAATAAATGAGGAAAATAACAGCAAAATAAATCTAAAGATAAGCAAAGGGAAGGAATTAATAAAACTGAAGACAGTTGTGCATTAATAAGAAAACAAATGACAACTAATATATCTAAGTGCTCTTTCTTTTGGGGAAAATAAACAATAAAATTGTTTGCATAGTTTAAAATAATATGCATAGAAAAATGTACATTCATAATTTAAAATAAATTACAAAAATATTTTTTTAGAAAATATTCAGGTATAGCTAGGAATGTTCTAGAATAAAAGATTAGTCTCACCCACTGTTAAAAAGTGTTATAAAGGTACCATAATTAAAACAGTTTGGAACTGGCATAAATTAGGTAGACCCATTGGTAAAATAAAATAAAGAATTGGAAAACAGACCCTCAGTACATATGGGAATTTAACATATGCTAAAAGTGGAATTTTAATTCACTGGGGAGACAATAGAAGACAATAGATTATTAAGTAATACAGTTGTGAGAACTATCTAGCCATTTGGAAAACAGTGAAACTATAATTTTTGCACAGAAACATATTCCAGATGTATCAGTGGTGTAACAAAACTGGAATGAAATGATTATATTCTTATTGTGGGAAAGTCCCATTAGCCATAAAGAAAAAGATTGGTAAATTTAACAACTCTGCAATAATATTTCTGTCTGGGAAAGAGACCTCTCTGTAGCCCGAGAGACATGGGAAAAGTTGAAGACCGCCTTGGTTCCTGGTAACTTTCCGGTTCCAGGCTGTATCTTCTTATACACTCTAAAAGTGATGGTTCTCAAACTTGAGCTTGCATCAGAATCACCCAGGAAAAAAACCAGTTGCCACTGAATTGACTCCAACTCTTGGTGACCTCACGTGTGTCAGAGTAGAACTGTGCTCCATAGGTTTTCAATGGCTGATTTATTGAAAGTAGATGGCCAGGCCTTTCTTCTGAGGCTTCTCTGAGTGGACTTGAACCTTCAACCTTTTGGTTAGCAGCTGAGCGTGTTAACCATTTGCACCACCCAGAAACTCCAGATTATCCAGAGGCTTGTTAAAACACAGACTGCTTGTTTCTACCCCAGAGTTTCAGATTTAATAGGTATAGGGTGGGTGGAGTACAAGAGTTTGCATTTTGTAAAGATATCCAGGTGATGCTCATATGCTGATTCAGAACCACAGCATAATGAACCATTGCTTTACAGTGTTCCCAAATCTCCCTTTTTTCCTGAGATCATTCAGTACTATTCTTTGCAATCAAAGGGTCCTAAATCTAAGTATTGAGGTAGCATGAAGTATGCAGTTCACTTCTTCCCAAGATGTACTTATAAGCACAAAGACCTGTATAGAGATAATCAATGCAGTATCATGTGTAATAACAAAGGGATCTAAATTCCCCAAAATAAACCACCAGTTGCCATCGAGTCGATTCTAACTCATGTTGACTCCATGTGTGTCAGAGTAGAGCTGTGCTCCATAGGGTTTTCAATTGCTGATTTTTTGGAAGTAGATTGCCAGGCCTTTCTTCTGTGGCACCTCTGGGTGGACTCAAACTTCCAACCTTTCAATCAGCACCTGTTAAAGTTGTGTGTCAACTTGGGTGGGCCATAATTCTCAGTGGTTTGGCAGTTATATAATGATGTAATTTGACAGTTATGTAATGATGTAGTTATCTTCCATTGTGTGGTATAATGTAATTTCCTACATGATGTGATCTGATGTGATCAGCCAGTCAGTTGTAAGGGAAGTTTCCTCAGGGGTATGGCCTGCATCAAATATATGTGAACATTGTGGCAAAGCCCGCTGGCTTTTGCTAGCTCTGGATCCTGCATCTGGCTCATTGTCATCTGACCTCTGGTTTTTGAGACTTGAACCAGTGGCCTGCTATATTGCCTGCCTATCTTTGAATTCGTTGGCCTCTGCAGCCTATGAGCCAGCAGCCTGCCATCTGACTTGCCAATCTTGGGTTCCTTGGTCCCTGCAGCTACGTGAGTCAGGAGAAGCCTCCAGCCTGCTGCCTGACCCATGGATTTGGGACTTGTCAGACTCAACAGCTGTGTGAGCCATTTCTTTGCAGTAAATCTCTCACCTACCGCCCCCCGATATATATAGATAAATAGATAGATATACGCTTCTTCACTGGTTTTGCTTCTCTAGAGAACGCAGCCTAAAACAGCAGCTAAGCATATTAACTGTTTGCATCACCCAGGGATTCCCCCAAAATGAAAGGACTGGTAAGTTGTGATACATCCACTCAGTGGAATACTGTGCAGCCATAAAAAGAATAAGGTATTTCTATATATAATGATTTAGAATGATCCCCATTTTAACAATCATAATGTTAAATTTAAAAATACATGGTGCAGTATGTTCCTATTTATGTTTTTAAGTGGTGAGTACATGCATAAAAATGTCTCTATGTTACAAAAGGACATTGGCTGCCCTTAGGAAGGTAGACTGGTGGGGTTCTCGGATGGGAAAGAAAATTACTTCTCATTGTATGCCCTGTTAGACTTTAAAATGCTTTTTCATCATTTGCAAAATATGACTCTAAATGAACAAAACAAAAGACTCCACAAAGTTTTCATTTTACTTCTCATAGAATAACAGAATTGAGGAAGTGAGAGAGATGGTGAGATAGGAGGCTGGTCAGAGCTGCCTGTGTTTCAGGCTCTGGGATGATAGATTTGGCGCATCTCAGCACCAGAACTCAGCCACAGTAACTGGTAGCTGATGTGGAAAGGAAATAAGTGTTGTTGATGAAAATAAATTTAAAGTATTTTATCTGATGTTTCTTCTGCTTCATATTTCAGTTGGTTTACGAGCAGATTAATTTATGAGCATATTAGATACCGTGATGCCCTCGGTAAGCTAAACTTCACTGAGTTTCTGTTCTCTCCGTTAGCCCAATATGCAATTCTAGACCTCATAAGTCTTTCTAAAATCAGCTGACCAAAAGTGGCAATTAATTTTTCTTTGTAAGTTCTTAGTTCTTTATAGTTTCCTTAATGAGTTTCCGTGAAAGGAAGCACTCTAAATCTTGTAGGGTCCTGTAACTGTAATTACCACTGTATTGTAACTGGGATACTCATGAAATAGCAGATCATGATTTATCAAAGTCAGTCCTTCAGAAAGCTCCATTTCTCCTACTCAGAAAACTCGGTTACCACGTGGATGACCTAGCAATAGTATAGACTGTGCATTCCGAGTTCTGTGACTTAGTCGTTAATCTAGAGAAGTGATTTTTTTATGTAAAGCTGAATTAGATATCCTTTAGGAGGTGGAGAGGAGCATAAAAGAGTGTAAAAGAACACTGGCTAGGAAATAAAAGAATCATCTTAAAAGTCTGTAGTCAGCTTTCAGATAGGATATGACTTCAGGCTGTGCTGTGTGCCTCTGTTGATGCCTCTGTAAAATGGGTGTGCCTGCCCGGCATGGAGGGGAGGGAGAGAGGGAGTAAAGGAATCACCTTTGTAGCCTCTGAAATGTTCAGTTTTTCCCCCAGGTGATTCTAATGCCTGTATTCCACAGACCACTTGGAGAAATCATGTTTTAAGAGGATCAGGGTGTATTTGAAGCTCATATATTTGGTAGTAGTTTTAGAAAACAAAAAATTAATATAAATGTAGAGTACTGCATTATCATCAGAAATTCTGTGTTTATTTTAAAACATTGTGTTGCAAGGCTAGCCCAGAAGAAGACATATTTTTCTCACTTAGTATATATTTGTCTTTTTAAAACAATTAGACACACACACATATAATTCACTGTAAAATTGTTTGGGCACTAAACAATCTGTCAACTAGAGAGCTAGGGATGAAATGGAACAGCCAGCCCCTCTTTATCGCTGGTTTATTTCTAGTGTGTTTCTTCTACCAGAGAAAGGTAATTTACGACAACTGGGTTGGACCTCTACATTGTAACCAGCCCAGATAGCTGGAGTAAGGAATGTGGTAGCCTTGACTACTGTTCCCCCTCTCTGGCTCCTTCAAGGTTGCCTTTCTTTCCTCCCTTTCTCTCCCTGCCCCCTTGTAAATCACCTGGGCCCCATGCAGATACATTCTGTTCTTGATTATCTGCATTAATTGATAGGAGCTAGGGCACATATAATCCCAAATGGTGGATAATCCAAAAGCCATTAATACTTGGCTTTGAAATGTATTTAGTAATGTTTTAAATTGTTTTTACCTTCCTAATTGTATTTTGCTAATGTTGCCATTAGTTTGCATTCCCTTAACATACAGTGGTTGATTGAGGGACTTGGAGGGGTGGAGGCACAGAAAAATGCAAAGTGACTGGGGGAAGCCAGGCTGATAGGATTTTTTATTTAATTAAAAATTTACTTTGGATAATTTCCATGCCTATGATTGAGAGTTGTCAGCATAGCATCCAGTCTAGGGCCTAGCACAGTACCTGGTACACTTAAAACTCGGGAAACGTTTAAGTGAAGATCCCTGCTGTTTTTCATAGCGGTCTTCCTTATGGTCAGAACAGGGTTGGCATGAGCTAGGAGAGAAAGTCAGTGAAAATGTCCATGCTACCCACCAAACTTTCCACCCCTAGCTTAGTAAGATAAGTACTGCCAAGTCGTGGACATTTTCCCAACATGGTGTTGACTTACAGGCTGTTCAACCAGCTGAGCCACACAGATTAGCTTTATACGAGCAAGGACTTAACCCAGGGACCCTTCAAGAGGGAACATGTATTATTTTTTCTAAAATGCAAGGAGATACATTGAAATAGGCAAAAGCAGGCTATGTGTTTCTTTCAGTAGAACATAACTTTCCATGGCAATACAGGCATCTAACATAAAATAAACAATAATACAGAGCCTGCCTCCCTCCTCAGTTTAACCTCCACAGATCACCTAAACTCCTGCAATGGTTTGCACATGAGGGGATGTGATGTGGATGGGTATTTTTCAAGCGAGAGGGTCCATAATCTTGATTAAGGTCTCAAATGGGTCCATGACTCCTCCCCAGTAACGGAGAGTATAGAATTTGTTTCACTGTTCTGTATTTTTTATGAAATTTTGGGAGAGAAGGAAACAAAACAACACCCACTGCTAATGCCTCTCAAACTTTTCAACATTTGGACTTAAGAACTACTGAAAAAAGTAATTTTGTGAATTTCTATAACTGTAGCTAGTTCCAGGCTGGGTGCAGTAATTGTCTGATAAGCCAGGCATCTGTGTTGAAAGACTGAGTACACAAATCAACAGTGACCAAACCGTAGAGGACAGTAGAACTGTGACCCACATCAGCAGCTAGGAAGCCAGACCACAACCTCTGCCCACACAATCAGCCCACAACAGTCAGGACTTGGTCAACAACTGTCAACAACCCAATTATCTCCCCACTTCCAACTCAGGACCAACCAGAGAACGTCAAACATGCCCACTAAATCACATAAGAGGCCCTACTTCTAGTTAGCTCACCTCCTGCTTCCTCATGCCAGCAGCTTGCGATCTTAGCATACCTGAGTTCTTCCCCTTTTTTTCATTGTAAAGTTTTCTCATTCCCCTGGCTGCCTTTGATTCTCTGCCAAACACAAATGATGACAAGCTGACTTCCTTGCTTTAGCAAACTGAATAAACAACCTCAGTTTGTTCTCATTTGGGTGGTCTTCATTTATTTCCACTGTGTGTTGAGATTGAGAGCTTCCAAGAAAACTCCCTTATCCTGAAATCTCTCTTCCAGCAGGAAATCATGGAACTGGAAGTAATACCATTGGAGTCTCGTCTTTTAGGGTTTAGCTCTTCGCTTGTCCAGGAATAGCATTTTAAATGCATGTTTTATTTTAGGGAGAGTCTGATCCATATGAGTGAGTTGATAGTGCAGAACCCTGGAGTGAGGATGGTTCACAGAAAACACAGACAAGATGACCACCAAACAGCTGACTATTCATTCAGCCAGGCCCCCAGTATCGTAGGACTTCTGCTTGGGGAGTGTGTGAATGCCCTTCTGGGTCGTGGCAGCATTGGGACTCCCTGCCCCTTGTATGCACTTGGCACTTCCCTCACGGACTCCATCTCTTTGCATTTAGCTGATCAGCCATGTCCTGCCATGTTCCACCTCTCACCTCATTAGAGCCAGTCAGGAGGCCCGAGCTCACAGCTAAACACAAAGGGCCTCAAATTTAGAGCATGTACTCTACCTCCAAATGAGATTGTATATACCATTTATAGTAAATTTGTGTGTAAAACACATTGACTTCTAAATGTTAACATTTAAAACGTCACAATTATAGACTTGATTTTGTCTTTTTTCATTTTGTGATGTATTTTGAGTTTAAAAAAATCACAGTGGCCCAGTTTCTCCCAGGCTTTAGGAGGCCTTCTCCCTCACCTCTACACCTGTATCTTTTTTTGCCCTATTGGATCATGTTTTATAGTAGTGTTTTCCTGGGATAGGGGGGTTGTATAGGAGTTATAGAGAGAGAATGCTAAGAGGAATTTGACTATCCATGCTTTGTGTCCCAGCAGTTAGATATGTGTGGCCAATGACCAGACAAGTTGAATAAGCTGATTTGAGGATCTGTTCCCAGGAATAAGCCAAGGAGATATGGAGAAAAAACAGATTTCTAATATAGTGGTTCTATGAATCGGAATCGACTCTGCTGCAACGGATTTGGTTTGGTTTGGAATGTAGTGGTTCTTATAGTTTGATCCCTGAACCAGCAGCATCAGCATCTCCTGAAACTAGTTCAAAATGCATATGATCAGGCCCCACCCAGATCTTCTGAATCAGAAACTCTGGGGGTGGGGACTGAAAACCTGGGTTTTAAAAAGCCCTTCAAGAAAGCCTGATACACGTGAAATTTTGGGACCACTGCTATAGCTGGAAGAGCCATCCAATAATTTAAGCTTTTTCTCTCCTCCAGGAGTAACATTTTACAAGTATGTACGGTAGGTTTTGGAAACACTTAACTCCCGTAACCTGTTGCCGTCGAGTCAGTTCCTACTCATAGCGACCCTATGGGACCGGGTAGAACTGCCCCATAGAGTTTCCAAGGAGCACCTGGTGGATTCAAACTGCCGGCCTTTTGGTTAGCAGCCGTAGCACTTAACCGCTGCACCACCAGGGTTTCCAAACTGTGACGGGGAGCCACAATATGGGCAGGAGACAGACATTTGTCACCTCATCCAGTGCTTCTCAAACTGTAAGGTACACAGAAATCACCTGGAGGTCTTGTTAATATGCAGATTCTGATTCAGTAGGTTTGTATTGGGGGTCTAAGATACTGCATTCCTACCAAGCTTCCAGGTGATGGTGCTAGTCCTGAGATCACACGTGGAGTATGAAGTTCTAGTAGAGTACAAGCCTCAGCTGACTGTGGACTCGGACAGAGGACTGAGGAACATCAGAGTTATGGGTGATCAGGGAGCCAGAGTTCAGGCAATGAAGGAGGAAGGTCCAGGAGGGGTTAGGATGTCTTGAGCCTCTTTTACATAGATGTGATCACTTACAACTTAGAATATGTGTCTAGGAATCCCCACAAAGAAATGAGAGAAATCCAGGAAGAGGTCAGATGAGCAGCTAGGAAGCCTGAGAGAGATGTAGGATGTAAGCCCAAGATCAAGAAGATTCCTAGTCAAGAAGAGCTGACCTACCTCGGGAGAAGGAATCATATTAATTTAATAACCAGTTGTTAAGCCCCTACTCTAAGCCAGACACCAGTACAATCCCAAGTTGTTTGTGTTCTGCTGGAGAAGGGGAAGAAACCAAAACAAACTATCAGTAACTGAATCTTAAACTGGGATCTGTTAATCAGTGTGTTTATCTCTGGAAAATGCAAGTGGGGAGCAGTGACACTAGTAGATGTGGAGCCTCCAAACATCAGGACTGAGTGAAGCAGTGTCCTAGCCTCTGAGCAGCCAGGCAGGATCAGGGCACCCCGTGGGACAGGGAAGGAGAAGGAGAGGGCCAGTGAAACTAATTCCAGAGGGTGCTTACAGCTGTGTGTAAGAGATGAGAGAGGACAAAGGGGCTCAAGTATCCCTGGTGCTTTCTAGGAACAGGCTCAACCTGACCGACAACCAACCTGTAGATTTTGGCACCTTCCTTTGGGTAGTAAGAATTCTATTTCCTATGTTGATATTAGAGTTAAAACTGCATATGGAAAGAGAATGACTGTGGTCCAAAGCAGTCCCTCAGTGATGCAAACAGTTAAGCACTCGGCTACTAACCAAAAGATTGGCAGTTCAAATCCACCCAGGGGCACTTGGAAGAAAGGCCTGGCAGTTCTGTTTTGACCCACGTAGGGTCGCCATGAGTTATAGTCAACTTGACTGCAACTGGTAGTCCTAGCCTCACCCCTGAATCACATAGATCCTGACATTTCTCAGATTAGTGTTACACCTCATGTCACTTCTTCCAATAATGTATATAAATGTGTGAGGAGATTTATGCACAGAAGTTGAAAAGTCTTATTGGGTTAGGATAAGGTCCCATTGATATTTGAAATATGTAGTCTATGACAATTTCAAAAATTAAAAGTCCCCCAGGTTTCGTTTTTTTTTTTTTAAAATGAGTTTCAGGTTAGGTAGGATAGGAGCAGTTATTTTTAGCAATTCTCTATATGTTCTTTTAGAAAATATATTTGATCATAATTCCCTTTCCTGAAGGTAAAATGATAGAACAAAGCCTATTTACAGACTTTCTAAAAGTAAAATTTGTCTGTAGTATTAATAAAAACCAGTATTCACAGAGCCTAAAATTAATTTTCTCATCATGACTACCAGCTGCACATTAATTCTTCATGTCGGTATTCGTAGGCAGTAGTGATTTCTAAGTAGTTTTCTCAAGAAGGTGCTCAATAACTCACTTGTGTTGGAGCCAGAGTAAGTGCTAAGATAGATTCCTTCTCAACAGCTTTTACCCCTCTCCAGACAGGGCTAAGAGTCCACCTGTACCCTGGTTGGAATGGACAACAGGATTCTCAAAGAGAGCACATTCTATTCATACAACTAAGTTTATATTGGAGTATTACCATCTTTCATCAGCTTTATTTGAATTTCCTCGTGAATCATACCCTAAAGTTACTCAGTCCTTGAAATAACATACTTGTAATCCAAATAGCAGGCATACTTCTAAAAGGGGTGTGTGTGTGTGTGTAAATGTGCAAGAATTATACAGCCTCAAAACTCGTGATGGTCATCTCTATGTCCAATATTCTCATGAGCCTCTTAGATCTCTGGAAAAGCATAGATAACACGAGGCTCTACTTCCATTCAGACTATTTTTGCAAAGGGTGTATTATAGTTGTTTTGACAAAACAGCTTCAAACACTTGCCAAAGAGAATAAATTACAGTAGGAATGGGTGATAATTATTAGGAACTTATTTTTGGAATAAGAAACCTTCCTTAATAAAAGGCTATGTACTGCCCTCTCAAAGGAACAGAGAATTTTCCCCAATGTCAAAAATACACTCTTTACAGTTCAGGAACATATCCTGTGGGGGTTAAATTAGGTTTAACATGTGTTCCCAGAAAGCCATATTCAAGCTGGGCTCAACCTGTGGATTAAAAGGACCAGTTAGAAAGCAAATCTGAATCTTTAAACACAATAACTAATTTGATCTTTCTATTTTTGAAGCACTCGTCTGTCAGTTTGTTGTACTGTGGTGGCTTGCATGTTGCTGTTATGATGGAAACTCTGCCACCGGTATTACAAATACCAGCAGGGTCACCCGTGGTGGACAGGTTTCAGCAAAGCTTCCATGCTAAGACAGGCTAGGAAGAAGGACCTGATGACCTACTTTAAAAAAACTGGCCAGCGAAAATCTTATGAATAGCAACATAGCAACGATAGTGAGGATGGTACAGGACCAGGCAGTGTTTTGTTCTATTGTACATAGGGTCTCTTTGAGTCGAAACTGACTCAACAGCACAAAGATGAGAGTGCCTTGTGACCTTAATTATAATAACTGCAATATTTTGGTTCTAAGTTTAAGACTGTTTTCGAAGAATCAATGTAAACAAAAACTGAGGATAAATGAATTTCAAAAGACTGACTACAAAAAACCCAATACAAGAAGACCCTAAACCCTATCAAGGAGATGCCTGACTAAAGAGATCATCACATTTGGCTTGCTTTTATTTTTCTGTAATACTAATACAGTATTTAGATTCTGTGTTTATTCCCTGCCAGGCATGGATTATTTTGAAATTGTTAGCTTTGAAAATTACAAGTATAACAGAAAGCAAAAGACAAAATAGCATTGAGCAAAAATCTAATATTGTTCTTTTGTGTTCCAATATGCTTACCCAGTGCTTTTTTTTTTTTTTTTTTTTAATCACAGGTCACTTAGCACAGGGCTGTAAATAAAGGAGATGCCCTTGTAATATTTGGTAAATTCAAGTGGATATAGCTTTTCTACATTACTTGTTCTTGCAAGGCTGCTATACCCATATCTCACTAAAGAATCATTAAAGAAAAATAAATTGAACATCTAGTATTTACATTTATTTCTCCATATGTAGCCTACTTCAGCTATGTGTATTGAGGCTATGTGTATTTAAGCCTCAGTCAGACTGGTCATTTTCATGAACTGATTGGTAAAAATGGATTTCTCTTGGTGTTTCCATGTGTCATTCACCAAGCAATAACACCATCAGGAGTTACTAACCTCCTGGGAATAGCAGCTTAATTACACAGAAATTTAAAATTGAGAATAGTGGTATAAGTGCAAACACAGAAACTGCCCTGCCTTTGGGTGGTTTATTATTAAATTTAAAGCCTCAGATGGTCTTTTGTTTGCGTAGATTTTAATTACTAAGTAGGTCTGGTAAAAATATGAATTATTATATTATCACAAGTGATTAGATGTATATGGTTATGAACATTAAAGTCTGCAGGTGTAGCATACATAAAGCAAGACTGATAGTATCAAGCAATTAAACTGAAGCTATCTTTAAGGGGGAAAAAAGGTTTAATGCTACCCTTAAGTGTAACTTCAATTCTAGCTAAATATTTTTAACTGCCATAAAAACGTGTTAACTGTAGGAGTCACTTCTTTATAAGGTCTCGCTTCTTAGAGTAAGCTTTCCTTTCTAAGAATACAGGAGCTTACTGAAATAATTTCTATTAGTAACTCATTCCATGAAGAACTGAATTTTTCCTTAGCTTTTAAGCTCAATGAAGAAAATCCAAAATAGCACAGGAAATTTTGTGGGTGGTGAATACATGTATGAGCCAAATCCAATTGGGATAAAAATGATTAAATTATTGATAAGGGAATTGTTGGTCCCAGAGCATTCCATTAGTCATACAGTACTTCTTAAATATTCTAAGAATTTGGCCTTAATTTTTCTGTAATTGCATATAAAATAGAGAAAACTGTATTTTGCTTTAATATAATGTGCTTGCATGTACAACTTATTAGCAGTCTTATGTAAAAGAAACATGATAGGCATCTAATAATAAATTTTTTCTTTTCTGTTTCTGTGTTTGTTTTTTTCTATTCCACTTTCTGAATTATTTTTGTGTGGCCACTAACAAGATCAGTTCATGTACTTGTGATTTAGCTATACCTTTGCTTCTCGGTAGCATGACAGATGGCTTTACAATGCTTTTAACAAGACCTTGGTAAACACCTAGAACATGCAACAGTGAACTTTCTGGAGATGTTTACACACACACATACGCACGCACGCGCGCGCGCGAGTCTGGTCCTAGTCCTTGCCCTGGACTGATTTAGTAGTGTATTTGGCAAGGTACTTCAAGAATGAAGCAGCACATCATAGATTACAGATTAAATATAAAAGTACTGGAGACTTGCATTCTGTCCAGTTTTGAAGATGTTAAATTTGTGAACACTTTGACATAGGAAAAAAAAAAGATATATTACATTTTATTCAGTGTAGATTATTAGATGTTTGCCATTCCCCCTCCTGCCAGCACTAAGTACAGATTGCTGCGTGTATGTATATCTGCAGTGTCATTTTTGAAGCTAAACTAACACAACCCCAAGCAATCAGCAGGAAGGTTGCAAGAGAAAGAGCAAAGTTTGAGCAATAGCAAGGCATTTTGTTGTAGAAATAATAGGCTACTTTGTGTCTGTTTTGCTCTTGAAGCACTGTCTGTGATGAAACTAAAGATGTGATTGTCCATAGGAGAGCGAGGAATTTGTGCTGTACTCTCATCTGTGGTATTAACCTTCAGCAGGTTTTATTCAGTGAGAGATTTTTTCTTTCAGTTGTTTCCGTTGAATAACTGAATAACCACGTTCTAACTGTTTTAGTCGAGAATGCAGACGTATGTGTCAATTAAAAACCCTTTTAAACAAGTGCCCAAAATGGTTCAATGCATGTATTTTTTTTTGCTTTGCCTATTCTCTGGCTCCCCCGACACTATTTGCAAGGCCAGTTAATTCTTTGTAATTAAAAAGAGCAACCTATTTAGAGTTATTTTTGTACTTCTTAGAACAGTAAATATTAGCATTTTTAATTTGAAGGAATTTGAAGTGTATGCAAAAGTCGTGTTTCTTCCTAAGCCATGTTAAGTACGGGCATATCAGATGAAAAAGTGTATATTGTTCTTAGTTACCCCTCATATTAGCAGTAGAATAAGAATTGAACAGTAGATAAAAATTGCAAAGATACTGTAGCAATTTCAAAAGGATAAATGTTACCTAGACATATTTTTCCTGAAAAATTGAATAACCTTAAAATTTAGTTGAATATGTAATCTAATTATTCTATAAATTAATTAGATGATATGAATAAAATAATGTAAATATTTGATCACATGGTTCCTAATAAACTGTGTTATGTATGTGTGAATGTACATTGTTTTGTCACAGCTTTCTTGATTCCTCCTTAATGTAATTCTTCTTAAGGAAAATATTTGAATTTTTTTCTTTCGGCCTTATTTTAACCTCACAGATGGTTATATTCAGTTTTAAATTCTGCGAAGAAATCAAGACTATCTCAACTAATTTTTAAAGAATTTCTTCTCTTCTGTGCTATTTGGTGGTACTAGAAATGTGAAATTTTTATTCTTTGCTTATGTACCAGAATTGCATAGAATTCTACCTGAAGTTCCTGGAGAAAGGCTTGAGCAAGGGAATTCTAACCATGTTATATAAAATTGGAAAAAATACATCAAGCAGAGTTATTTTAATTATCTTATAAGATTAGATATAAATAGGTTAATTAGCATTTATTGAAAGATTGAAAGTCTGAAGCATCACTATTTACAATATACAATTATACATATACCTTGTTTAATATTCTCATTAGCTGTGTCTGCTTTGTGACATTGATACCCATTTTCCTGGCCATAGAAGTATGTTTTGAAAAGCATCCCTAGAAAGATTACCTCTCTAATCGGGTGTGTTATATTCTAAAGCTAAAAATTAGGTATCACGGTATGTTTCATTTGAAAACAAATGTCTACACTTGACAAAAATACATAAGTAAGTGTCTACTGGTTTTTTCCCCACCCCCACCCCCCCCCCCACCCCCATTTAACTTAAAAATGAATCTTTCCAGTAGGAGTGAAATGTGAGAATCCAGTTTTCTAAGTTGAGCTATAGTAATTTGTCATACAAACGTTTGCAAAATGCCAATTTTCAAAAAAAAAAAAAAGGAGATAGAGGCATGCCTTTAGTAGGGATCATGAAATTTTGGTAGTTCATATTTTTAACCCCTAACATCACTTATGAGGCAACCACCAGACCATTACGTGTTCACTTTCTCTTACCCTTTTGGGATTTATTATTCATATTAAGTATGAAAGCTTTCTCTCTTTTTCCAGTATAGAGCTTGTGTTTTATACATATAGGAACAAAGTTTAATAACTGTGTCCCAGCTATAACATTGTAAAGTTAATTTAAAAGCGTAAAACTCTGGATTTTACTGTGTTGTATGTTTGATATGTAATATTTACTGTGTGTGTTGAGTTATCTAATTTGTAATTTTTTTACAGTTACATCAACAACTGATCACTCTTCAAATTACTCTCAAAAGACTGTCTTCTGGATTTTTGTTTTGTCTCTTTCCAGACGGTGGGTGCGGCTGCTGTTTGGACGAGAATTTCCTCTGCAGGATCTTCTGGTGGTCTGGGATGCCTTGTTTGCAGATGGCGTCAGCCTGAGTTTAGTCGATTATATCTTCATCGCCATGTTACTCTACATCCGAGATGCTTGTGAGTATTAATGACTTTGCCTACATTCGAATAGGTGATCCTAATTTTTTACCTTTTTTATATACGTTGTCTTTTATTCTCTGATTTACGTATACTTAAATTTTTATGGTAGGCAACATATTGAAACTTCAAAGGCACATACTAAACATCTCTTTTGTTAGTTAACCATATATTCAAAAATGTATATATTTGAAAATGTGGGTGATTTTATCCTGAGAGAATTGGAATATTCTTCAGAACCATTTTTCTAAAGACTTTACTTCTATTTTAATCTCCTCATTACACACATTTGTGAAATACACATATAAAAGCCAGTATTTCAGATATGTTTAGAGCTCCATCTTCTGACAGGTAGGGAGTATTCAGAGATATTTATCAGGAGATTAGAACTGTTTTTAGAGTATTGACACCTTGCCAATAAAAAATAAATATTACATTTATAGAAAATTTAACTACTTATGAAATATATTTTAGCAAAATGTATTTCTCCATACAGTGCCTGATTTTAGATGTATCCCCATCTCTTTAGGTCTACCTTTGGGTGCTTGCCATAGCCAGACAGCAGTTCCTAACCCTTCTGACTAGACCAATACTCCTCAGCTTGAAGAAAATATCAGAGCATGTTTTAAATTTCAAAATATGTCAAATTGTTTTCTGTCTCAGAGAACTAGTCACAGCTCACAAAACAAGATTTGTAAGCCAAAATATAATTAGGAAAGATTACACAAAGTGCTGTGATTAAATTAGGAAATGGAAAACAATCCTACGAGTAGGACTTTGTCAGAGGAACATACACGATTTGGGGTCATTTATAATCTTAACTGTTAAATTGCTAGTGGTTCTCTTATTTGTTCAATGAATACCAAGTTGTGCCAGATGCTCTTGCTATGCCTCTGGTAACACTAATATTCTTTAAAATTTTATATTATACTTTTTTAATTTCCAAAACATTACTTAGAATGAAAAAGTGACAGGAGCAGCACATTTTATCCAAAAATTCTGTTTTGTTTTGTGCCTCGAAGGTCAGATAGTTTGGGTTTTGACAGACAAAGTGAAAAGTTCCTTCTTTCTGAGCCAGAGCTAATCATATAAGAACATGGAAATCAAAGAGGAAACATCTGGGAAGAGAAGGTTATTTGGGTGCATTTGATGGATATTGGATTTTAGGATAGTCAATCCTAATCTCCCATTTTAAAGTTGTAGGTTCTTAACTCTTTAGTTACTGTTGGTTTAAGGGTATACCAGCCACTTTTTGTGCCTCTGGACCTCATAGGTTGTATGTTATTCCAGTTCTATTGCATTTAGCATCCAAGTGGGTCCCTTTTGAAATGCTTGAAGCTCAGCAGTCCCGAGTGGGAGCCTCATTGTTGTGTAGATTGAGCATTCTATTAGCTGATGCTTCCTGGATGTGTTAGTTTTGTAAACTTTTGCCTTTTTTTCCCTTGTATTTCTGTGAGATGAGGCTTGCAACATAATTATGGCTTTCCTGTGTAATAGTTAGGGAGGACTGATGGGTTTGTTTTGTTTTTTTCTGTGTCATATTTGGAAAACCAAAGATTCCCCATGTAACATAATGGAAGGGCGCCTGCAATAAATTCTCTATTTAGTTCTTATTAGCATATTGTCGCACCACAGATCAGTGGCACCACAGTGCCACTTGCCTTATTGGTGGCTTGTATTACCAGATCATATTTCTCAAAATCCATTTACCAACGAGAAATTTAAACACACTCAATTAGTAAGCATACATTCAATACTGAAAACACATGCCATCAAAAAAAATTTTTAATAAAAATCTGGCAATGAAGAGGATGTAACTGATAAAAAACAAAAGGAATGAGAAGCATCTTTTAGGAAAAAAATGCTTTTGGGAGATATTTTCATAAAACTTGCCAAATCCAACGACCGTTGAAATGTATTCTGATTTTCTTTAATCTTAAACAATTAAGAGTTTGCTTTTTTCTTAACTTTGGTACATCACAACTGAATATATATATTTTAATTTAATAATACTGTCTCCTATACTAAGATCTATTTTTTTAATTGATTTTATAAAACATGGTAGATTTTTGATAGCTGAGGTCCTTACAGTTTTAATCCTTTTACTGATGAGTTTATAAAAATATGGGCACATGTGGAAAAAATGCAGAGGTAATGAAGTTGCTTATTCATTTCAACATTTAGTCCAGCTTATTTTTATCTAGTTAGCTAAAACCATAACAGTGGATGAGATCGCCTAAGAATAGGGTGACTATTTATTAGGGGTTTAAGGGACACTGTCTTCTATCCTCAAAAAGCTTACCAACTAATTGGGAATACTGACATAATTAATCTCAACCTAAAGTGTCTGGTCCTGTGGTTGAGGTGTGGACAAGGTACTGTGAAAGTTTAAAAGATGGGCACGGAGCCCCCCACCCCCACCCCAGGCCAGCTGTGAGTGGTCACAGTAGATGGTATAGGTGTGGGCAAGCTTGTAAGGGAATCAGCATTCCAGTCAGAGGAAACAACAGGAAAAAAAGCCTGTTTCTCAAAATAGCTTGATGGGGGGTGGGGGGAGGTGCACTGTGTTTCTACAAGCTATGTGGCATTTCATGAGTAGAGGGTAAAAGCAGGCGATGATTTTGTCCAAAACCTGATTTTATGGGGCAGTTACTGAGGCCTTTGGGAGTTAAAAATCACAACAGTCACAGTCTGTGGGTGTCCCTGCCTACTTCTGATTTTATCCTGTTCACTACTATCAGCATCTCATATTTAATTTTTAACAAATGTATTATTATAATTTTTTGTGTGTACCTTGAACAGAGCTTCATTCTCTTTGAAAGTAATTCAGTCAAGCAAGTATAATATTCATCTACTTAATAGATTTCTTATGAACACCAAATTCTTTATGAGGCGTCAGAGATCATCGAGCCCAACTTCCATGTTTAGAGGTAATGGAAACCAGCTCAAGGCTGGTGACAGGGCTAGTGACAGACAGAATGGTTTCCATTCTGTGCTTTTCCACCTCGCAGCACCTTTTTCATCCCTCAAGGGATTTTAAGTAAAAATAAAATTTCACATTGGTAAATGTAACAATGTGGACATTATCAATACAGATTTTAAAGCATAACCTTTGAAATGATGGTCAAATAACTGTATTTTGCATGAAACTTTTGCTTTATTAAAGATATATCTATTTCTAAATAGAATTATTCCCAAACTTTTTAATCAAACCGTAAGCATTTTTATTTTCTTATATGGTTATGAGAAGTGCTATTAGGATCCTTTGCTGGATTGTGTGGATTAATATTATATACAAAAAAAAAAGTCCAGAGATAGGAAGCAGTAATCAAGGTATGTTACTCCTTTAATAGTTTATTAACAGCCGTATTCTCATCACACTATTTTTAACTGACTCACTCTATACTGTAATTCACTTACGTGGTTACTTCCCTCAGCTGATTCCACCTACCTCAATCTTGCTCCTGTGTCTAGGCCCAGGGCAAGGTAGCCTCTTCCCAAGCCTTCCCCAGTTATTCCAGCCCTTATCGATCTCCCACTTTGCAGTTGTGTAAGATTGTGATAAATACCACTCAGCATAGTGCTTAATTATACTTTATCTTACGTAGTTCTTTGGATTATGCATGTTAGTCCTATCTCCTCAACTAGATTAGAAGTTCCCTTGTACTAGAACCACATGTTATAATTCTTCCATAGCCCTCAAAGTATAAAGCTTTTCCCATGCTCAGTTAATATTTGGTGTGGTTTCAGGCAGAAGTGTACTCTAGGGATCTGGGTGCTAGTGGTTTTGTGTGCAGTGATCACTGGGAGGACAGGTGCCATTTTAACTGTTAGAAGGGCAACTCAAGTGAATAGTGATTTTTTTTTAATATGACTTTTTCAAAGAAAGCATTGTCTACTTTGTAAATTAAGTTTCTAAAATTTTCACATCTTTTTTATTGATTTAAATTTTTATTTTGTTTTTGACTGGCATCAAAGAAAAACATTTTCTCTAATTTACAATGTAGCACACCTTTTATTTGTCTTATAAATTCCGTTAATAGCTAAAACATTGTAATCAAAGCCATTTAATAGATTTTTCTAACCAGAAAGTATCTTTCAGAGTGTATTGCCTTTTTTTAATTTACACTTTCCCTGAGCACTTTGTAAATAGAAAAGTTTCCTTCTTGGCCCTTCTACTCATTCCCTACCTTGTTTTTTTTCAGCCAGCATAAACAAGTTACGGCATAATAATTTTCCTCAGTTTTCTGTAGGGGTCTCTTCAGCTATTTCCTGTGCTAGCTCCCATGCAGTGGGTCTTCTTTGTGGCTTAGTTGTTCCTTTTGCTTTCATTTTAGATCTGTGCTTAACTACCTGTCTGTCTGCCAGTGTTCCATCTGTCTTACCACAGAATTGCTGTTTCTTGGTTTTCTTGTTAAGAGCATGTTCTACATTATACTGATGTCAAAATGCAGTTTATTTGAACTGCAAATTAATTTATTTGTCTTTTCTGGAGAAGCTTTACCCAACCTCAGTAACTAGAAGTAAAGACTTCTTTAGACCACATAGTAATGTATCACAAAGTTTTTTATCAAAATACAAATTATGGTCTTATTTTTGAAGGAATGTTTAAGTAATTCCTGATTGTCAGGTCTCTTCCCTCTTAGACGTGAAATGTTGCCAATATTTTTATGACCCTTTCAGATTTGGATACTAAGCTACCTTTTTAGCTACAAGTACCATATTTACTACTTTATACTTGAGTCTAACTATCTTTTAAAATTTCCTTAACAAAGGCTGCTATACCATAATAGCACATTGTCTAATTTGACCTTCTAGACCTGAAAATAATTTTAATTTATATAGCTACAGGAATAGGGAAATGAAAAGGGAAATTATTATCCTACTTCAGTTCTGTTCCATGTTCAGAATTAATACTTGATATCCCATTTTGGCCCACTAGAATGGGGAGGAAGTGGTCTTATCTCCCAATACCATGTCTTACCTCATTTCTCCATGTTCTTGTTCCTAGCCATGTTCTTGTTCCTACAAACTTTTCCAGTTTCATTTGCCCTAGAAAGCAACGCAACATATGGATCCAGGGACTCTAGGATATCTTTTATGAGGAAAAACCAGCAAAATTACATGCATCACTGGAATCTCACCCAGGAATATTCAAGATTCCATGCCCATCTGTTGCTGCCAAATGAGAATGCAAGAAGTCCTGCAAGCCTGTTAGGACCATTGCCTGATATTAGTGAAAGGGAGATAATGATCTTTGACATCCTGACTACTTATCCAACTTTTCTTCACCCAGTTGCCTCTCCGTCTATATTCTTCTGCCCCTTCCATTCACCACCCCAGTGACTGAGTAGAAATGTGATTAAAGAAGTCATTAAGGACATCAGATAAATATGGTATATTGCACTCCTGTGTTTACTTCCATTGCTCCTGAAAGCCATTAAAATAGCGTAAACCCACAGAACACAAATCATAAGGAAGGAGATTACAGTAATTTTTGGAAGGTGGAAAATAGATGTATAAGTAATAATTGACTTAACAGATCTAAGAAAGCTAAATTACCCAAACTTGGTAATGGGGGAAAGCTAAGAAATAACCCAGAAAGTTCCTAAAAGTGTAGAAATTGGCAGCAGTAGCTACCTCTGTAAGTTGTTAAGGGGGAGGGTAAGAGGAAGACTGAAAATAGAATTGGTTGAAAGTATTTAAGAAACTATTACACCTAGATTACCAACTCCCGACCTCTAGGACTAATCCTCTAGGAGAGGTTAAAATGGAGGGTCTCTGGACTTGAGACTCAAGAGGAATTTAAATGAGTATTGCGCCCCTGGCCTTCTTCACCATCTCCATTCCCAGGACACTGAAGCTAGACTTTTTCCCTCCAGGAAAAAGATTGGGAGAATCTTCTGGAGCAGGGGAGATATTTAAGAGAAAAGACCTAAAAATTCAGGCTCAGAGGTTGTCCAAGAATTGGCCTCTGTGAACTCCAGAGTAACCAACCCATTCATCCATACATACAAAGCTAACTTCCAATTAGCTTCATAGTGCCCCCTCTTAAATGTGAGCAGATGACCAAGAGGCAGCACACATTGTAGGAAAGCATCCAAAATTAAAGCAGAGATCTAAGAAAGAAGCAGGGGGGAAAAGCAACTTGGAGAAAACCAAGACTTTATAAGAAAAAGAAAAACTTGGTGTGTGTGTGTATGTAAATATCCTCAGATAACTAGAAAAAATATATAATTCAAAGAAAAAAGTGCTCATAGAAACTGAAATATTATGAAAAAAGAAGAAAGGAATGTAAACTCGAGGAAAAAAAAAAGCCTCAGAAAGTAGAACAAAAAACAAAGACTATACAAGAAAGAGAAAAAAGAAAAGAAAGAAAAGTAGAAAACCAGGGCAGGAGAACCAACATCTACATAATGAGATTGCCACAAAAAAAAAGAGGGGAGGGAGGGAAAGAAAGAACAAACAAGCAGAAACTGAAGGGATAAAAGAAATGATTCAAGAAAAATGTCCAGTTGAACAAAGGACATGAGTTTCTAGATTGAAAGGGCCCATTATGGATTTAAAATGGATGCAAACCAAGGTACACCGCTGTGAATATAGAGCATTGGGAGGAAAGAGGAAAAAAAGAAAGCAGAGGTCACATAAACAGGAATTACACCAGTTGAGGACTTCTCAACTGGAAACGAGAAAACTCTAGAGAGTGCTCCCAACATTCTAAGGGAAAAGTATTTCCAAACTAGAATTCTGTCTCCAGCTAAACTGTTAATTAAGAGTAAAATTAAAAACTTTGAAACAGTGAAGTTTTTTTTTTTAAATTATTTTGTGAATGGAATACTATGCAACGATAAAGAACAACGATGAAGCCGTGAAATATCTTTTAATATGGAGGAATCTGGAGGGCATTATGCTGAGTGAATTCAGTCAGTCACAGAAGGACAAATATTGTATAAGACCACTATTATAAGAACTCAAGAAAAGGT
>NW_004444072.1:2681556-2718097 GCF_000243295.1 Trichechus manatus latirostris | reverse complement strand
AGCAGGGGTAAGGGTCTGGGGACCATGGTTTCAGGGGACATCTAGATCAGTTGGCATAACAAAGCTTATTAAGAAAATGTTCTCATCCTACTTTGGCGAGTGGAGTCTAGAGGTCTTAAAAGCTTACAAGCGGCCATCTAAGATGCATCAATTGTTCCCAACCACCTGGAGTAAAGGAGAATGAAGAACACCAAAGACACAAGGAAAGTTGTAGCCCAAGACCGAAAGGGCCACATAAACCAGAGACTTCATCAGCCTAAGACCAGAAGAACTAGATGGTGCCTGGCTACCACCAATGACCACCCTGACAGGGAACACAACAGAGAGTCCCTGATGGAGCAGGAGAAAGGTGGGGTGTAGAACTTTAATCCTAGTAAGAAGACCAGACTTAATGGTCTGACTGAGACTGGAGGATCCCCAGAAGGCATGGCCCCTGGATTCTCTGTCAGCCCAGAACTTAAACAATTTCTGAGGACAACTCTTCAGACAGGGTTTGGACTGGACTGTGGGATATAAAGTGATACTCGTGAGGAGTGTGCCTCTTAGCTGAAGTAGATACAAGAGACTAAATGGGCAGCTTCTGTCTGGAGGTGAGATGGGAAGGCAGAGAGGGTTAGAAGCTGGTTGAATGGACATAGGGAATCCGGTAGAAAGGAGGAATGTGTTGTCACAATATGGGGAGAGCAATTAGGGTTACATAACAATGCATGTATAAATTTTTGTGTGGGAGACTAACTTGAAATGTAAACTTCATTTAAACTACAACAATAAAAAAAAAATATTTTGTGAACAAAACCTTTGGAGAGTGCTCCACTGAAACAAGGGAGTTAACCAAAAGGAAGCCGTGTGCCCTAGGGAGACAGGAGTCCCGCACAAGCAAGAGCTAAAGAGCATTCCTGGGGCCAGGGAGCAGGCCAGGAGACCTCACAAGAAATTTCCTCAAGAAAACAAAATTGATAAAATACCTAAAATGTTTAAATACATTGACAAGAGATTTATACAGCTGGGAGACGTGGTGTTAAATTTAGTGTTAAATATGGACATAGTTAGGCAAATGAAAAATAAGAGAATTATAACTCTAGGAGAAAACGGAGCTGTGCAAGAAAGAAAATGTAGTCATGATATACTGGATGAGTCGGTTGTGATAACATTTGCTTAACACCAAAAAAAAAAAAAACAAACCTGTTGCCATCGAGTTGATTCCGACTCATAGCAACCCTATAGGACAGGGTAGAACTGCCCCATAGGATTTCCGAGCAGTGGCTATTGGATTCCAACTGCCAACCTTTTGGTTAGCAGCTGAGCTCTTAACCATTGCGCCACCAGGGCTCCAACATTTGCTTGGTCACAAAAAATGAAAACTTTGAATATTGATCTAATCAAAATTATAAGTTCATGGGGGGTGCAGAAAGTATGCATGTGTGATATGGAGGTCAGTGGAGGGTTGGGGTTTGGTGTGTGAATGACAGTTAAAGCTTCATCTTCTGGAATGAGCAGTCAGTAGATAATGTTTAAAATAAGGAGTGGAAACATAAGCACATTTTTTAGTAATATGGAAGATAAATATTTTTAAAAATCAACTAAAAGAAATAAAGGTGCCTCTGGGAAGTAGGAAATATGGAGGGGACAGCGAGTGCTGTTTTGATAGCAGAATATAGAATGATGTGACTCTTTAAACCATGTACATGTGTAACTTTCATAAAATGAAAGCTAGCTTAGAAATTTCAAAAAGGAATAATTAAAAATTGCTATATTCTATAAGTAGCCTTATTAGTATTATAAATTTAATACGTGTATTGATAATTTATTGTCTGCTTTGTGTTTCTCTCATGTAAGCACACACTCTCCCAAGTTTAATCACATATAGAGATCTATCCATTTTTTCCTGCAATTTCTGCCCACTTTACCCCTGTACCTCTCCCTTACTCCAGTTATTCATCTTCTCTCCTTTGTAGTATTGCCAGGATCTCTTACCTGGCTCCCTGCCTCCTATCCCTCCTTTTCTGTCTCCCACTGATCATTCTGTGTCAGTGTCCATCTTTCTGAAATACAAATCTGATCACATTACTTAGAATCCTTCAGTGAATGCTAACAACAACAGAGTAAAATCTAAACTTCATCCCCCGCGTATAAGTAAGATCTCCACCGACCTTTCTCACCCTAGCCATAGGGCCACTCAGTGCCCTGCCTCTCTTTGCTTCAATACACTGTTGGCTGATGCCCTTGTTGACCTCAGAGTCTTCCATACTTGGGGTTGTCATAACCCTTAGTATGTGCCACTGTTATCACTCTATCCTGTATTGCATTTAGTTTTATGCTTCTCTTCCACTGAAATTATAAAGAGAAAGCTGAGTTTGTGTTTTGTTTTAATGACCTTAGGACCTAACTCAGTATTTGGGACAAAAATAGGTGTTTAATAAATGTTTATTGAATGATTGAATGTACAAAGTCTAACAGCAGGAAAGGGATATTAACACTTCTTAAGTAGCTTCTGTACTTCAACCATTACTACTGACCATCGATATTTCTGTGTAAGGCATTAAATATCACTATGCATGATCAAATAAAATTTACATATATGTTTCTGTATTTAGATTTAACTAATTCCTGACCTATAGTTTTCCTTATTTGAGTTAAAAATTAAGAGAGGCAAAAAGTATGAATCAGGTTTACTATTTCTTTTCTAAATTTTAATACCACTGTTATGGATTGAATTGTATCCCCCAAAAATATGTATTGAAGTCCTGGCCCCTATAACTGTGGATGTGATCCTGTTTGGAAATAAGGTTTTTCTTTTATTACATTAACGAAATCATACCAGAGTAGGGTCGGTCCTAAACCTAATCACTTCTGAGTTATGAAAAGAGCAGAATAGACCCAAACTGAGGGAACACGGACTAGAAGGAATGCCGGGGAACTCCAAGGTACTCCCAGGGCTATCCACAAGGAAGGACCCTCTCCTAGAGCCAGGTATGGACATTAAGGGCAGTTTTGATGAATGTTCAGAAAGAATTGAGAGCGGTGGGGAAAGCTTCTATCGCCATGAGCAGAATGTTGCTAGCAGTATAGGCGTTAAATGTGATTCTGGTGAGGCTTTAAGAGGAAATGATGAACATATTTTTGGACCCTGGAGGAAAGGTGATCGTGGCAAAGAACTTGTCTGAATTATGTTTGAATGTTTTGTGGAAGGTAGAGATCGTAGGTGACGAACTTGGATATTTAGCTGAGGAGATTTCTAAGTGAAATTTTGAAGATGCAGTGTGGTATCTCTTTTTTGCTTATAGTAAAATGCAGAAGCAGAAAGATAAATTGAGGAACTAACTGTACAAAATAAAACAGACTTAAAGATTTGGAAAATATCTAAAAACTAAGAGAGAGTGTCCTGGAACTGATCCAAGGGTGTGGCTACATAATTTTTATTCAAGAGATTAGGCCTGGGACTGATGGATCTAATCAACAACCTCAGCAGAAACTCTGTCAATAAGACTGAAAAGATTAGAGACAGGATGAATTGAAGGAAAGCTCTCCACCTCCTGGAGTTCTACAGGCAGGAAACAGGAGCTCCTAGGTTGTGAACATCTGTTGTCCTCCAGGAATAGGAAAGGACAGTCCTGGGAGCAGTTCAGAGACCAGTGCAACTGTCAGAAGGAGCACCTGGGAAGGGGAGAGGGAGGGCAAGGTCACTGCTTGCTTGGTTTCAAAAGGTGTTGCCACCCTCCATAAGTTTCAAAGGGTAGGGCTACTGCCTAGGTTTCAAAGAGAGGGGTCACCACCACCTCAATTCCAGAGGGTAGGCTGCTGTTCTGTTGGGCCAGGAGAACGAGTTCCCCTAGACCTGAGGGGCCAGGGTCACCATCCCCGTGTGCCTGGAAAGCAAGACTGACACCCTGTGCCGAGGGACCTCTATCCAGAATCTGGAGAGCTTGGTCAGTGCCCAGAGTTCAGAGAATAGGGCCATTGCCCAGATGTGCCTGGAAAACAAAAGATTATTTTCAAGCCTTAAGAGCTAATGAAACCTGCTAGGTTTTGGACAAGCTTGGTACCTATGACCCCTTCTTTCCCTCCAATTCCTCCCATTTGAATGGGAGTGTCTGCTTTATGCAGGGTTCACCATTGTACTTTGGAAGCAAATAACTTCTATTCTGGGTGTCACAGGTCCATAGATGGAAAGGACTTTTGCCCCAGGATGGAATACACTCAGAGTTTCACTTATATTTGATTTAGATATTTCAGAAGATGAGATTTTGGACATAGAGTTGTTGCTGGAATGGGTTAAGACTTTTGGGGATGATGTGATAGACTGTGTTTTGCACATGGGAAGGGCATGAATCTTGGGGGCCAAAGTGTGCGTTGTTGTAGGTTGAATTGTGTTACCCCAAAATATGTACTGAAGCCTTGGCCTTTGTAACTGTGGATGTGATCCTGTTTGGAAATAGGATTTTTTTCTTTTGTTATTTTAATGAGGTCATAGCAGGAGAGGGTGGGTCCTAAACCTAATCAATTCTGAGTTACAAAAAGAGCAGAATAAACACAGAGACACACACTAGAGGAGGACAGACTCCAAGGAATTGATGATAATACTTTCCTAAGGAGGGGGAGGGCTGGGAGTACTCAGACTGTTTGTAAAACAAATGGCATGTTGCTGGACACATTATAGGTGCTTAATAAATGCTAGCTGTTTTTTTTTTTTTTTTTTGAAATTAAAAGAAATTTGCATTTAGTTTTGTGTTCTGCAGTAGTTCTTCTCAGTTCATTTTGCTACCTTGAGAAAGTGTATCTCAATACGCAGTTAAATAATTTGAAAAAAAAGTGTTTTATTTAAAAGTGTTACAATTGTAGGCATAGTTAGCTTTGAGTTATCCATAGGTCATTGATCCACATCATTTTAAACTTTCTCAAAACAATTACGTTCTCTGCTTCCCTTTATTGATTCTGCTACTTTTTGTTTGTTTCTACAAGGAGAACTGTTTAAACCGATCCCCTCAAACCACTTAAGAACAGACAATAGCAACTCAAAAGATTAGATAGGAACCTTAGGGAGCAGTGAGTTTATGTCAGTGAGGGAGGAACAACTCAGAAAACAAGGGTGAGAATGGTAGTACAGCTCGAAGAATGTAATCAATGTCACTAAATTGTACATGTAGAAACTGTTGAATTGGTGTATGTTTTGCTGTGTATATTCTCAACAACAAAATAAAATCTAGAAGGGAGAAAAAAACTCCCAAGAACAATCATGGGCCTGTGTAAGGTAGAGAGAGAGAAGCCAGCCCTGCTTCATGTGGAGGTTGCACCATTCAGCTGAGAAGAATTAAGTAAAATGGAAAAACACACCCCCTTCATCCGTCTTACCCTTACAGAAGCCCTACAGATAGAATAAGCAATATCATCTCTATTTTGCAGATGGGGAAATGAAAGTTCAGTGAAGTTAAGCAGCTTGCCTAAATTCACACAAATATTAAGTGGCTAGTATAACATTCTAATCTGTATCTTCTGATTTCTAATCCAGCATATTTTCTTAACTACCACTCACCTTTGTTTTTAACTTCCTTGAACCAGCTTTTCAGAGTGTTGCTTAGGTATTTTGGTTTTAAGGCATATAATACTTGATTTCAAATGTAGGTAGATAACAAAACTTGGGTTTTTTTAATCATTTACTTTTTTTCCCATGTCACTGCCCTGCACTGATGGAATTAACATTGGAGGGGTAACAGTATTACAGACTAGTTTTTCATGTTCAAAGAAAGTCTACTGTAGTTATTGAAAATGTATTCTAATTCTATTAAACCCTGCTACTTTGTTTTTAAACCAGCTTGTATAATTTCTTTCTCCCTACTGTAAATTGGGCATAGTTATTCAAAAGGGGTTTTGATATTTAGTACATAAAATTGCAAATTAAAAGGTGCTCTAAAAGTATACGGTTTTATTAATAAATTAGAGATGGCATTACCCTGGTAGTTATTAGTGTAGAAAAAGTTATAGAGTTATAAGCCACAGACTCCCCACCTACTTTATTGAAGGCTGGGTCTAAGAATCATTCACCATCATATCCCTAGTGCCTAGCATAGTCTCTGGGATTTGACATTTAGTAGCTGCTCAGGAAGTGTTCTTTGCATTTGTTGATTGGATGGATGGATGGATGGATGGATGGGTGGATGGGTGGGTGGATGGATGGATGGATGGATGGATGGATGGATGGATGGATGGATGAAAAAGAAAAGGAATATTATCTCCTTTCATTCTGGAAGTATAATACAAATAAGTTATTTGGCTTCCCTTATGTATTTTATAATTTCTAATAGCTTCAAGTCTGTCAAGTTGTAATAAGGTAGGGTTGTTGCTCTGGTCCCTCCGAACACATATCTGTCTATATCAGTCTGTTCTAGAGACTGGGTTATGCTAATCTTCCCAGTTACTTAAAACTACTACACAAGAGTAATAATAGCAATCAACCTTACTGTTTATGATAACTGTTAGCATCCATTATCTCATTTGATTTTCAAAACAGTGCTTTTCGGACAAAGGTATGTATTAGTTCTCAGACCCTAAAGCTGGACTTGTGAGATTCAAATCCAGCTCCAACACCAAATCCCTGTGTATTTCCATGCATAGTATCTCACAGTATCTCCATGCATCGGTTTTCTTAGCTGCAAAACAGGGATGATAAGTGTACTCTTATAATAAGATTGTCATAAAATTAAATGAAATAATGCAGGTAAAGTTCTTAACATGGGGCCTGGCCACCGTAAGCCTTCAACAATTCCTCATTGTCTTAGTGGCAGTGGTAGTACTAACAGCGGTTCTTGTTGCTACGCATCTGCCCTTCGATGCTTGGTGTTTCTTCAGGGCAGTGATTGTGTTTTGTTCTTGACATCCCCTCCTACCATAGTGCCTGTCATAGATTAGGTACTCGACAAATAACTATTGGATTGAATGAGGTAGATAATTTTTTTTTAATCAGAAAGTTATTTTCCAAATGACTAAATTTAAGCTCAGAGGGGCACCCCACAGGTTTTGAGCAGCTGCTGTAAATCAGTCACATAGATAATGTCATTTAATCTTCAGGCAACCTCCTGAAAGGTTCAAGTGGGGGCCCCAGTATTCAAACCTACATCTTTGAGTCCAACGCTGAGAACCCTTTCCACCAAACTCTCTTGCCTTTCCTACAAAACATACACCAATTTTTCCAGGGTCAGTTACTGATATATAATCATTATATCATTTGAGAAAATAAGTTATGAGATGAATTGATTATCTAGGTTTTATTTACTTGTTAGATCTTAGAGATAACTGTGCACAAACACATTATACTATTCTCAGTGTCCTAGCGTTTTGAATTCTAGAGAGAAAAGGACAACAGGTAACTGAATGTGAATAAGAAAAGATGAACGAATAAGAAAAGAAGAGTCTGAACAGATATAGAAAGGGTAGGGTAAGTGAGTGCTTTACAAATGAAAGCAGATGTATGAAATTACAAGCTGTCAGATCAGCAGTGGAAATGAAGATGATAAAGTGGTTCCTTACACAGATTCTAATTATTCGTTTTGCCCAGTCCCGTCTCCTTTCCCTGTAATCCTCATGGGAAAGGGGGCAGGGTGGGGAGTTATAGCAAGAAATGGTATTTTCAACAGAAGAAGAAAAAGAATCTAAGAACCAAGGGTGTTCCTGGTCACAAACAATTGTTTGTTTTGTGATCTGTATTGTTTGCATTGAATCACAGTCATTTTCCTACGGAAGATTTTTCAACCTTTCTGATCACTGAAGAGGATTTGGTTATGACCACAGGAAGTTGTAACTGTAAAGTTTTTCACAGTCAGTGCTATGGAGGCAGGCAGTGTGGCTCAGAAAACAAGCATCGTTAATGGGAGTGTGACAGAGTGGCAGATGGATTACAAAGAAATGAAGTCGTTTACATAGACCTGCCTCAAAAGATGCATTTAATAATTGTGCTCATAATTAGGTTGGTTCAAAAAAAAAGTAAATGACAGTCTAAGGAACATAGTTAGACTTATATGTGAAGATATTGACATTTTTCTTCCAAGAAATACTGCATAGATATTCTCCCTAAATTTCTTGTTACCTTTAGAAAAACAAAAAATTGGAAGAAATTGTTTTTTTAATTTTCACTTATGTAATATTTTATATAAAGAGTAAATATAATGTGTAAGTTTTGAAGCATAATAATCAAAGTAAATATCATTTTATGAGACTTTTTAAACTGGTTCTTTCCCATTCATAATGTTACTAATTTCTAAGCAACAAAACCAGGGACATTTAAACACAGCAATATAAATGCCAATAAATGTGCATGCTTCTGAGAGTTTATATTGCAAGCGCACATACATATCTGTATCTGAGGCTCTTCCTCCCAACAGCCCCTGAGGATAAGTGCTAATATATCAGATTGCAACTAATAGTTCAGTGTGCTGCTTCAAAGGACATTTGGTAGGAATCCCTTCTCCCTACTTCCATTTATCCAATCAGTAGAATGATTAGTTTGCATTCTTTGAATCTGGAAACCCTGGTGGCATAGTGGTTGAGAGCTATGGCTGCTAACCAAAAAGTCAGCAGTTCAAATCCCCTAGCTGCTCCTTGGAAACCCTATGGGGCAGTTCTACTCTGTCCTGTAGCGTCGCTATGAGTCAGAATCAACTCAACAGCAATGGGTTTGGTTTTTTTTTTCTTTGCATCTAAGTTGTTAGTTTTTATATTCTTAGTAACGCAAAATACCTGAAACAGTATTGCTTCTGAATGATTTTTTTCTCTCTTGTTTAGTGATTTCTAGTAACTACCAGACCTGTCTTGGCCTTCTGATGCATTACCCCCCCATCGGGGATGTACACTCACTGATCCTTAAGGCTCTGTTCCTTCGAGACCCAAAGGTAAGCTTTCCAGGTAGGATAGACACAATTTTAACTTTGGTGAAGAATGAGTTTCTCTGTATGACTCCAAGAATTCATAATGCCGAGATGATAGAATTTACCTCAGGTTTTTAGACTGAAATTCATGTGCTTCATTGACCAGCACCTCAGCAGATAAATTAAGTGGACACTGCCAGGGGACACTGGAGCACACATCTCTTGCCCCTAAGAAGGGTTGTTCTGTCCTCCTGCCTTCCTCACAACTCGAGAAAATAGTTAGCAACTGCCAACCTTACAACCACACTTCATTGCTGTTAGTATCCTTCTCAGGGGATAACCTAGCAAAGCAGACCCTCGGGGACCATCTGAAGACCAAGAAATTAGACCTATAAAAGGGACCAGTTCTATAAGAATTTATGATATAATAAAATACTAAATTATTTCATCTTATGAATATACATTTCTTACTTTGTGGGCTATGGGTAACCTAATAAGATAAAAGTTTAAGCAGACTTAAATGCTGATTTCTGTATTTGAGCTGAAAGCAATTCACCAAAATTTTCTTTACACTTCAGAGCAAAAGTGTGCTCTTTTACAACTAATGTTATATTTCTTGAAAATAAGAACATTTAAAGATCTAAAAAAATCTGTGAATCCTTCCTGCTTTTGAGCCAAACAAAAATATTGGATGAAGTGTGAGAGAGAAAGCTTCAAACACAAGTATGAGAATGCCAGGCATTGGATGGTAATCCCAGCCTTCAGCGTTTTGGCAGACCTCCCAACAGTCAAGTCGGCAGTTGTCGAACTGTCTTTGAGTCAGTCTGTCTGTGGGTTCCATTGCCAAAGCTCTGTCTGATCGACTTGGTCCTCCAAGTTCAACATAAATTTTGAATCTGAGGGATTTCTGCCCTTTCCTCGGTTGTCAACTTCAACATTTGAGTATATCTTCGATTTATGCTTTGATTGAGATAAAAGAATTTATTACCTTATGCCTATATTCATTCTCTTTAGAAATATACGCTTATAGATGGTCTCTCTTACATAAAGCAGTTTTACTAAGCATCAGAAATTTCTTTGATAACATAAGGACACATACAAAGGTTTTGGCCTTTGAGGTGTTTTGTTTGTTTTATTTATTTTTTTGTAAGGTTTAGAAGTCTGACTATAGAGAACAAAAGTCCTGTATTTATATTTTTATGTACAGATGTATATGTGTGTGTGTGTACTATATGTGTGTGTTTTACAAAAAAAATAACCAAGATTAAGAGATATCTGTAGGAGAGAATAAAGTATGAGGTTGCTGGTCAATGAGATACATGAGTGTTGTCTGCAAACTTTAGGCAGTTTCTATCAGCTCAGCATTAGGCATTTCTGGAGTCATACAGAGTAGGGAAAATTGCTTAAATAGCAATTTAAAATTTCTACTTTGTGATTTGTTTAGTTTAGTTAAATGGAGAAACTAATACGTTGTCTAAACTTATCAATCCTGGTCATTTTTCCCTAGCCAAATATGGTTACTCTTCTCTTCCTATGAATCACTCATGCATCTAGTAGCAGAATTCTATGTACTATGCCCATCAGTGTTGTTATAGGAATCTAAATGCTCTATTATGTTAGTATGATTTTAATAGAGTACTTTTTATACAGTGCTATACATAATATAAAAGTACAATGAAGCAAATCCTGTAGCATTAGAATAATAGATTCTTTAAGCTTTAAGATAAAAAAAAAATAATTAAAGCATAAATGTCTAAAAAGGAATTCCCCACCTTTGCAGTCACAGTCTTACCAAGTAAAATATGATCAAGGTAATGGTCCAAAATGTAGAACCATAAACTGATACCTCTGAGACATAAGAAATTGGATGTAAGAAAGGTCATGTTTAAAAGGCTCCTTGAGAACAAGTTCATGGAACAATGACATCTATAGGAAAAGTAAAGAAAGCTGCATAGCATTAAGGGGCTTTCAGATGACTAACCCAGCAATGTGACAGTTACAGTTAATTGTATATAATAGCTGACACACTGACAGCATTTAGTAAATGTCAAGCAATAACTAGCGTCACTTGGCATTTGTGCTAATTGTATGTCCACGGCAGTGTAGTGTCCTGCACGGAGACTGAATTAGGAATCGAGACTCTGGGTCAAGCTTTGGCTCTGCCACCTACCATGCTTGTGATTTGGAGAAACTCATGCTAGCTGAGTAGTGTTGTCTTTTTGTAACATCTGGAGGTTGAATTAAATTCTCTGTGATGATGCACCCAGCCAGAGCTTACTTTGTCCATAAAGAACTAACTTCTAATAAACTAACAAGATCCAATCTGATGCTACAAAGGTGCAAATGAAAAAAACCCAGCAAGTTTATCCATACCATAGAAATCCACAAGTGGGCAGAGTTTTCAGGATAGCTAATGTTAATTATAAAGGAGGCTATTTATGCTGATGGGTAAAAACAGAGAGGGAAAAATGGTGCTAGTACCCTTACTCCTATTTTCTAAAAATCCAGAGACAACAGAGTGCTTTAAATATTTTCTATTTGTTAACAACAGTGAAACACTTAAAATACTTGAATCATTCCGAATGTTTACCAATTGCTCAGAGTAAGTAAATATACAAGTCCCTAACAAGTGAACTGGTAGAAAGATGAGATTTGAGGCATGAAATCACACGTTTCCATATCCCAGCTTCCTATGACAGTAGTGTTGAGTGCTGCTGACAGGTTCAGCAGATTAAAAATAAACAAGACATTCTAAGTCCTCCTAAGTTCATGGTCACCCTTCAGAAAAGCACTCGGTCCTACCGCCATCTCTAAACCCCAGTGGAGATTGCTCAGTTGAAAACAGACTCTACAAATAGAGCTTGAGACACTGTGGTCTAATTGTTTTATATCAGAGGTAGTCTTTACTGTGGAAAGATTTCTCATTTGAACAGGCTGAAATAATGGGCCTGTAAACTGTAATAATAGGATCATACTTCTTCACAGTTTTCTGAGCACTTTGACACATACGTAATTTGTTCCTCACCACAACCTTATGAGGTAAGCAGAGTAGGTTATTTTACATACTCTTTTTAAGGTTATGTGGCTTTGCCAGGGTCAGAAAGTTCTGTGTCCTGCATGTGGTTGGTATTAAGAAAATAGTGGTAGAATTGAATTCTGACTCAAACGCTAACCCTTTTTCCAGTGCACTACACTGACTCTAAAATCTAGGCAGAGCTTGCTCACCGGACAGGTTTCTAGAGCCCATATCCACATTCCACAGAGGCTGTAGACAGTTGCAAATTTGTATGTGAGCTGCCATTTTTATCAAGATGATGAATTGACTTACAACTTAAAGGATTTCTGGTTCCTTAATTTGCTATGTGTCAGAATTATTAAAAAAAACCTCTTCTTACCTTCAAATATTATGGAACAAAGAAAAAATAATAAAGAATCTAGATAATATACTTCAGAACTGGAAAGAACTTAGTATCCTTCTTTCATTGATGAAGAAACGGAGGATCAAGGTGAAGTTGAAAGACTTATGTAAGGTCAATAGCAGAACGAGCAGTTGAACCCAGGTGTTCAGACTACCCTCCACACAAGAGCTTAACTTCATTTGTTTTAAAAATAATGGAATTGTAGTTACTAATAATTCTCAGATTCTTCTATTTTTAATAGACAGTTATTTGCATTTGCAATAAGTAAGTGAAACTGCCATGTACTTAAGTGATCCAAGAATTATTTGAAATTTTTGAAAACGTATGATGTATGAACAGCCTGGGTATCAAATATCTATCTGTAACGTCTTACCCTCTGCACACTGTACATATGGTGTCCAGGTTTAGCCCTTCAACCTATAGTCCTAATTCTCATTTTCTTGTCTTTCTCATGTTAGTACCACAGAGCAGATTTCCAAAACAATCCACTGAATGAAGTGGAGGGGTAGGAGGAGGATGGTCTGAAAAATATGAAGTGATAAAAAAAACATTGTTCTAACTAGTTGTTCAAATTTAAAAAAAAAAAAATTTAAAACCCAATTAGAAACAAAAGTCATAGAAAATGTGAACATATTGTGTTCCTTAAATAACCAGATGTTCTCCCCTTCCTGAAGGCAGTAAGGCCTACGAATAAAAGGTTTAAAACTATTGTTTTAAGTTAACTGTGAATTTTGCAAATCTGTTTTTACCCTTTAGCAAATAAAATTCTAATACAGAAACATAAGCAGAGTAATTTTCATTTTTTGGTGCTCTCCTATTTGTGTTGTGTGTTGAAGTGTTAACCTTATCACAAAGACTTATTACAAATGAAATACAGTACATGGAGTACCATTTTAGATTATGCTGTAAGAATTTGACAGCTACTCTTTGTTTTGAAGACTAAAATATTCCAAAAAATATTTCTGGTAAGTTTGCAATCAGCCGTTTTAGCTGTGACTGTTATTGTTTACGGAAGAAAATTGCTAGCTGTAAGATGATTAAATTTCATAGTCATTCTTGTACCAGAAACACACTATAAAAAATATAATGTAAAATGTTTTGCTTGGCCAGTTCCGACTGAGTTTTTGTTTGGGGTTATATTAAATTTTGTCTTCTTAAATTATAAAAAGTCTAAATACTAAGATTCCAGGTTTTATGCAGGTGATTAAATTTTTACTCATTTAATGAAAAAAAAAAAAAAAAACCCCACTGTGTATTGAAGTACGTACAACAGTTTTGCTAATGTCGGATGACTTCAGTAAAATGTCATAGACCAGAGTTGAAAAGTAGTAAATGGATTCAAGCATACTACCAGTCAGGTAACGATGTTAGAAAATTTTCCATTCTAATGATGCCATTGTAATCTTCCTTGTCTCAGCAGTAAAGAACCTAAAAAACCACCCATAGTGACTCTTTGAGGAGGATACACAGTATCCGTTTACTTTTCGTGATACTCCCATCAGAGTTTCTATTTAGATTTTCTAGTATGTTTCTAATCTGACTTTCTGTTATGATTTCATGCTACAGAAAGATTGCTAGAGTAACTCCTGTCTTCTCTATCCCTTTTCGTAAAAGCTGGAAAATGCCTTTTGAAAGCTTCCATTCTTTGAGAATCATTCATTTTTGTGTTTTCTCTGTTAGTGACATATGAAAAGCTGTTTTGGTTTTTTTGTTTTTTTCTGAGCTATGTGACTAATATGTTATTCTTTTTTTTATCATTAGATTACAACCAATTGGATGTTTACTATAGTTAATATTTAGGTATTAGTGACTAATCAGGTATATTTTCACATCCAGTCAGAAATACAGACTTTTTGACATAGATTAACAATTTAAAAAAAAGAACAAAAAAAAAAACTTCAGTAAATTGTGGCCATCAAATAAAGATCTGTAACAGAATAACATATAAAAAAGCTTTATTAAATCAGTACTTGAACTTTGTTATTTACTGTGTTCCTGTGCTTTAGAAAGTAGAATCATGAGTTTCTCAAAACTTACTAAGAGTTTCCTAGGGACCTTTAAACAATTTTGAATTAATTTTGTAGTATTTTGAATTCATTCAACAAATCTTTACTGTGTATCTACTACATACCAGGCACTGTTTAGATCCTGTAACGTAATGGTGGACAAAAAAGACATAGCCTTTACTATAATAAACATAAGAAAGCGTCCACAGATTGTGATGCCCTATAAAGGATGAAAATAGGATATCATCACAAAAATAATAAGGGGGGGAGGGAGCTGAGGGGGGATGAAAACCTAATTTAGGTAAATTGGTCAAAACCAGAGTTGGAATCAACTCGTGGCAATGAGTTCAGTTTTTTGGGATCAAAAATCTCTCTCTGAAGTGATACCATTTCAGTTGAGAACTAATGGAGGAGAAAGAGTCAGTCAAGCGAAGAGCAGGGAGATGAGACTTTGAGACAGGGGGAGCAGCAAGTGCAAGGGCTCCAAGGTAGAAAAGAGCTTTGGCTATCCATGGAGCTGAACAAAGACCAGTGTGGTTGGAGCCAGGAGCTAGGAGAGCCTGCCTGAAATGAGGCTGATGAGCCAAGGAAGGCTTGTTGTTACTTTGTTCTTCCTCATATGTAATCTTACATGATATGATAATATAAAATAAAATCTTTGTGTGTGTGTGTTGTTGCAAAACTATATTTTTCTTATCCTTTACCAAAAATGTCCTTTTCTCTTGTGCACTTCTTAATAACATTTACCTTGGTCAGGCTGTGTGAACTTCACCCACATTCAGTGCTACGTTTCCCATCACCAAAAATAACAAGTGTCTACTATTTCAAGAGTGCCCCCCACTCCATCCCTGGTAACAACCAGTGAGCATTAGCCTCTGTATATATATCTATTCCTGTCTCCTTATAGAAGTGTGATCATACAATAGTTGTCCTTTTGTGATTGATTTATTTCACTTAGCATAATGTCCTCCAGATTTATTCACATTATGTTTCGAGCATTCATCATTATTCTTTATGGCTACATAATAGTCCATTTTGTGTATATACCACATTTGTTTATCCATTCTTCTGTTTTTGGGCATTTAGGTTTCCATCTTTTTGCTATTGTGAATAATACTGCAAAGAACATAGATGTGCGTGTCTGTTTGGGTGTCTTTTATTAGATCTCTAGGGCATATATCTAGGAGTGGGATTGCTGGATCATAAGGTGTTTCTATTTCTAGCTTTTTGAGGAAGGACCATACTGTTTTCCATTGTGGTTGTACCATTTTTCAATCCCAGTGGATAAGGGTTCCAGTCTCCCCATGTCTTCACCAGCGTTTCTGAAAATTTTAAAATCATTCTTAAAATCACAGTTTGAAACTCCAAAAAGATAACTGGATTCGTGATGATTCTTTCTGATAATTAAGATAGCCTGTTATTTTAAGCTCCTCTTGCTCTCAGCCAAGAAGCCTTGTTAAATGAGTTGCTCACTTAATAAACAGACTCACTGATTCAGACCTCTTGGCTGTAACATGGGTCAGACCAGTGGGTTATTTTTGGGTTTAAGAAGACTGTCGCCAGGACTCCAGCTCTTATAGTGGTACGTACGTTACTTTTATCTTTTAAAAAACAATCTTGACTACCTTCTATATACCACCAGTCCCAGTTTTGCTCTCATTTATGTCAACATCATGCTCCACTGGTAATGACAGTAGAACTAGACTTATTAACTTGTTTTTCTCAACTACTAGGGACTAGATCTCCAACACCACAAACTTAAGTGTCAGCTACAAGAGCAAAACTCAGAATCTGGGTTCCACTTCCGTCACCGCCTGCTGTGTTTACCTATACTTCAAAATATTCTGATTCTGTTATAGTATGGCACAGTTTAATTCAACAGATACTCTTTTGACTACTTCTGTATGCAGAGCACTCAAGTTGAGCCATGTGATTAGAACACAGCCCCCAACAGATGAAATAAGTAATTGTTTATACCAGTACCAATACCAGTTACAGTCGAGTTGATTCCGACTCATGGACACCCCATGTATGTCAGAGTAGAACTGTACTCCATAGGGTTTTCAGTGGCTGATTTTTTAGAAGTAGATCACTAGGCCTTTCTTCTGAGGTGCCTCTGGATGAACTTGAATCTCCAGCCTTTCAGTTAGCAGCTGAGTGTGTTAACCATTAAACCACCTAGGGACTTCAAGTAATTGTGATAGGAGGTAAAAACGAAAACATTTGAAGAGAGAACAGCTAATTCGGACTTGGTCCGAAAGGCTTCTAAAAGGAAGAGCCATTCCAACTGGGCTTTGAAGAATTTTATTGGGAAATGGTATTCCATCCTGATAAAACAGTGGAAGGAAAACTGAGGATCGCTGAAGCAGGTGGCCAGCTAGGCAAGTCCTCTATCTAGCAGTCACTCAGTAACCCCTTTAGAGACTTGAAGAATAACTGTGTCCCCCCTCAGCACCTCATCTGTCAGCAGACACTAGTTGTTAAAAGTCCAGCAACTGTGTATAGAGTCTTTATTTGGTAATATTTTATTTGGCATTAATTTGCATAATGTTCCAACTTGGGTCTTATTACTGAATATAAATGTTTTGTGTGTAAATACAAAATCAATGTGAAAAGGATCTCGATCCAGTGATTTTTTACTCAATTTATTGGCTGTAAAGAATGGCTTGTCATAACAATATTTGCTCAAAATAAGTGTCATTTTTTGGATCTTCGAAGAAACTCTTGGGAAGTTTAATGGTTTTTATTTAGAGCACCTGAAGAGAGCTGTGGAACTTTGTGGAAATGATTGTTCCGTATCTTTTAAAGGAGAAGGCTCCTTTACACAACTTCACTCATTAAAGTTGTGATTTATTTTTCCTCAGGTAATTAAAGAAGAGACTAGAATCCATGGGCTAATGCTGTTCTCATTAAATAGTAAGCAAAACAAAATCTACAAACCAATCTCCTGCTTTCTATTCAGTATCATGCAAGTGAGGGAAATCTGAGTTTTTAGGGAGAAATATTTATTTTAAAGGACTACTTCCGTTTTTAAAGCTATCAGTCCTGTGCATATATGTCCAGAAAGTCACTATGAGTCCCCAAATGTAAAACTACCAAAACAAGTTACAGTGAAATGGGTATGAAGGTTCCATGAGGCCAAAGAACTGAAATGGCCGCCATGCTTCACCACTGACTGACTTTTACACCCAGGGAAATCATTTAACCTTTTGCTGCCTCTGCTTCAGGTTCTTTGCTTTTTAAAGAGGGAGGGGTGGCTAGTAAAGCCTTAATTATCCTATAATCTTTAAAAGTTGTGTCCAGCTCTAAATGCTGAGACAATCTAGCTAATCACTTATTTTCCTTATTTATATAAAGTAATGAAGGGTGCCCTGGTGGCACAGTGGTTAAGCACTTGGCTGCTAACCGAAAGAGTGGTGGTTCAAACCCACTAGCCACTCTGCAGGAGAAAGATGTAGCAGGAGAAAGATGTAGCAGTCTGCTTCTGTAAAGATTTACAGCCTTGGAAATGCTATGGAGCAGTTATGCTCTGTCCTACAGGGTTGTTATGAGTGAAAATCAACCGGATGGCAATGAGTTTGGGTGTTTTTGTTTGTTTGTTTTTAATAAAGTAGCTTGTTCAGAAAGAAGAGGCTCTACTTTGAGTTGTTTTGTCATTTTACGTTATAATTTTAAAAAACTGAAAATGACAGATCACAAGTTACGACAAAAAAAGATTATAAACTTAAAACTGACAAAATAGCAATGTTTAAAAAAAAGGTTTAATTCTTTAGTATAAGTGGTTGTGGCCATATTGAATATTTCGTTTTCCCCTTAAGTATATTAGCTCAATGAATGTATTATTGTTAATTTAAAATGTTAAATAGATTGGTTTTATAGGAAGAAAAGTCAACACATTCAGTTAGTAAAGCTGTATAACCATAATCAATTAACTTTGCTTTATTTAAATACTTCAGACAGGAAGTTACATCTGTTAAAAACACAAAATATTTTATTATGAATAACTGTTAATTATAGTTTATCCAATTCAGATACTTTCATGATTACCACGTTGGGAAATGTAAGTTAGTTTTGCATACTGCAGGTTTATCTCTAATGGTCTCAGGGAACCATCTAGCTCAGTTGGTATAAAAACTTCTGAAAAAGTTTGCACACAGAAAGAAACAATCTTTGGTGGTTACAAGGGAGGGGAGGAGTAGGGATGGAAGGACACTAAATAGACAATAGATAAGTGGTAACTTTGGTGAAGGGTAAGACAGTACACAGTACTGAGGAAGCCAGCACAACTTGTCCAAGGCAAGGTCATGGAAGCTCCGTAGACACATCCAGACTCCCTGAGGGATTGAATTACTGGGCTGATGGCTGTGGGGACCATGGTCTCGAGGAACGTCTAGCTCAATTGGCATAACAGAGTTTATAAAGAAAAGATTCTACATTCTACTTTGGTGAGTAGCATCTGGGGTCTTAAAAGCTTGTGGGTGGCCATCTGAGATACTCCACTGGTCTCACCCTGTCAAAAGCAAGGGAGAATAAAGAAAACCAAAAACACAAGGGAAAGATTAGTCCAAAGGATTAATGGACCACAACTACCACAGCCTCCAACAGACTGAGTTCACAACTAGATGGTGCCCAGCTACCACCACTGTCTGCTCTGACAGGGATCACAATAAAGGGTCCCAGACAGAGCTGCAAAAAACTGTAGAACAAAATTCTAACTCACACGAAAAGACCAGACTTAACTGGCCTGACAGAGACTGGAGAAACCTGGAGAGTATGGCCCCCAGACACCCTTTTAGGTCAGTAACGAAGTCACTCGTGAGGTTCACCCTTTAGCCAAAGATTAGACAGGCCCACCCATAAAACAAAACAAGACTAAAGGGGCACACCAGCCCAGGGGCAAGGACTAGAAGGCAGGAGGGAACAGAAAAGCTGATGATTGGTAACCCAGGGTTGAGAAGGGAGAATGTTGACATGTCGTGGGGTTGGTAACCAATGTCATAAAACAATAGGTGTACTAGTTGTTTAATGAGAAGCTAGTTTGTTTTGTAAACCTTCATCTAAACTACAATAATAAAAAATAAATAATTGAAGGAAAAAAAGAAAAAGAGAAAAAAAAAAAAAAGATTTTCTGTATACCCTAGTAGTGGCCTGACCACTTAGGTTAACCTGGCGCCACCACAGCTCCTCCCGGCAGAGGCCAGTTGAGCTCTATGGAGTGAGAATTTGCTCTGCCGTTTGATGTGTGAGTATGGTCCTCATATCCTGCTAGTGACATTTTCCAAGTGTCTTAATAGAATTTGGAATACTTCCTTACTTGGTGGTTTTTCCTGGTTTTGAAGAGGAACTTTAGTGAATGAAAGGAAAGAAAATATTTTCATTTCTCTACATTGTTTTTCTCCAATATGCTCTATTTATTCATTCAGACAAATTTCACTGAAGTCCTGCTATGAACCAATAGCATCTGAAATCTCTCAGAAGCCTTGACTGAAACATTTAAGGAAAGATGAATATGATTTGTAGGAAGTGAAAGGACTATTTACTTGACTCACTCCTTCACCTCCTTTAAGTCTTCACTCATTTTAATTGCCCTGCAGCTCACCCCACCTTCATCTTCCTCTACCTCAGCACTCCTACTGCCCTTAACTTTTTCTTTTTTCGATACCATATATTACCTACTATCATAGTAGATAAATTACTTATTTGTTATGATATGTGTATCTTCCCATGACAGTGTATCAACTCCATGAAGGCAGTGATTTGTGTCTGTTTAAATTACTGGCATTTCCTACATAGTGAGTGAGGGAATGAATGAATGAATGAATGAGCAGTAACTAATTACCCCAGTCAAACCTTCAGGTTCTCTGCCTGAGGAGAAATTATTTGTCCATTGCAATTCTTGAATTATGGTGTTGGCAAAGAATATTGAATCTACCGTGGACTACCAGAAGAACAAATAAATCTGTCTTTGAAGAAGTAACAATCAGAATGTTCCTTAGTAGCGAGGATGGTGAGACTTTGTCTCACATACTTTAGACATGTTATCAGGAGGGACCAGTCCCTGGAGAAGGATATCATGCTTGGTAAAGTAGAGGGTCAATGAAAAAGAGGAAGACCCTCAACGAGACGATTGACACGGCGCTGCAGCATAGGCTCAAACACAGCAAGGATTGCGAGGATGGCGCAGGACCAGGCAGTGTTTCACTCTGTTGTGCACAGGGCCACTGTGAGCCAGAACTGACGCAACGGCGCCCAACAGCAACAACAGAAAGCACTGCAGTTCAGTTCAACAGTGTTGCCTCCTGTGTGCCGGATACTGGGAATATAGTGCATTAGACACAGCTCGCTCTTCAGGAAACTTGAATCTAATTCAGTGGATCTGAAACTGTGGTGTGCAAAAGAAAATTCCCAGGCCAAGTCCAAGATACCTGAATGCAAATAGATCTGTAATCAGAAAAACCAAACCCATTGCCACTGAGTCCATCCCAACTCGTAGTGATCCCACAGGACAGAGTAGAGCTGCCCTATAGGGTTTCCAAGAGTGTAATCTTTATGGAAGTAGACTGCCACATCTTTCTCCCATGAGATCTATGATTAAAAAAACAAACAAACTCATTGCCGTCCAGTCGATTCCGACTCAATAGTGACCTTATAGGACAGTAGAACTGCCCCATAGGATTTCCAGGGAGCTGCTGGTGGATTCAAACTGCTGACCTTTGGTTAGCAGCCAGATTTTTAACCACTGCTCCACCAGAGATCTGTGATAGGATCCAGAAATCTGTATGTGTAAGTATACCGAAACTGGTGGGCTGTAGAGAACACTCTAAGAAACAAACACTAGTTTGAAGAAAAAAAAAAGTTATTACACAAGCTGAAAGCCAAACACCTAAATACAGAAGCCTGGGCTCTAAACCATCATCTCAAAGTGGAGTACATGCATCCCCAGTGACTACACAAGATGATCCAACAGGAAGAAAATAATGAAATTTCTGTTTCTAGCAATTTTTCTCAAAAAAAAAGAAAAGAAAAACCAAGGTTTACTATTTACAGATTAACAGAGTCCTGGTGACGCAGTTGTTAAGGGCTTGGCTGCTAACCAAAAAGTTGGCAGTTCCAGTTCACCAGCTGCTCTTGGAAACCCTATGGGGCACTTCTTCTCTGTCCTATATGTTTGCTATGAGTCGGAACCGACTCAACAGCAGCTAACAACAACGTACAGATTAACACTAGTGCCTTCACATGGCCCATGTGTGAGCTGGTCACATACCGCCTGTGAGTCTAAGGGAAGAGGGGACTGCACATAAAAAGGGATTGTCAGCAGTGCCCTCTCATTGCTTCCTTTGCTTTTACTGCCTTGTGCCTTACTGTCATTTCCCAGTGCCCACTTAAGTGGATTTATAGGTTATATGGTCTTAACCAGTAAAATATTTACAATACCAAAGAGATGCCAAGAACCATGAAACTCCATTGATTCGATTGTTGTCTCCTGCTAATTGTACTGACCCAGGCTATGGTGTTTTCAGTCACCTCCTATGCATGTGAAAGCTGGACAATGAATAAGGAAGGCTGAAGAAGAATTGATGCCTTTGAGTTATGGTGTCGGCGAAGAATATTGACTATACCGTGGACTGCCAGAAGAATGAACGAATTTGTCTTGGAAGAAGTACAGCCAGAATGTTCCTTAGAAGTAAGGATGGCGAGACTATGTCTCACATACTTTGGACATGTTACCAGAAGGGACCAGTCCCTGGAGAAGGACATCATGCTTGGTAAAGTAGCGGTCAGTGAAAAAGAGGAAGACCCTCAACAAGATGGATTGACGCAGTGGCAGCAACAGTGGGCTCTGTTGTACATAGGGTCACTATGAGTCGGAACCAACTCAACGATACCTAGCAACAACAACTAATTGTACATAAAATAGTTGCCACATATAATTACTTTTTGAAAAATATGTTGATGTTGTTGGGTGCTGTGGAGTCGATTTTCGACTCATAGCAGCCTCATGTGACAGAGTTGAATGGCCCCATAGGGTTTTTCTAGGCTGTAATCTTTACAGGAGGAGATGGCCAAGTTTTTCTCCTGCGGAGCCACTGGGTGGATTCAAACCTGCCAGCCAAGTGCTTAACGTTTGTGTCACCAGGGCTCCTTTTGAAAAATACACGTACTGCAAATTTGCTTACTTTGTTGTGATGACAAAGAGCTGTCAGTAATATGCTACGGAGAAAATATTTTTGAAAAAATATTTCATTTGTCTGTTTGAGATAATGGTGGCATTTTAACAATGAGAAAAGTTAAGAGCTTTTTTTCCAAAGAAATTCATGCTATGGAGAGAACATTTTGAAATTGGATATTTGGAAATGTTTGAAATGTTTCATCCATTTGTGATGTTGTTGCCTGCCAAAGACATTTTAAGTATATCACTTATTAAAAACTCTCAAAGAACGCTAAAAAATCATAGAAACAGAATTTTCTAACTTGCTTAATATTCTAAAAGAAGAGATATTAAGTTTGAATCGATTTTTTAAAATACAGAAATTTAGCGTCTTCCAAGTAGATTTGAAGAATAGCTGATTAACATCAAGGAAAATAGGAATTTTATTAGCCAACTTTTAATGAAAAAATTGGCACAATCGATCAGTTGCAAAATGAATGTCATGGCTTAGTCAAGGCAGCCAACAATGCCCTTCATCCGTTCAGATCTATGTCTCTTTGTGAGGTAGCTTTTTCTAGAATGTCAGCCACAAAAACTGACCTTCACAAGCAATTTCAAAATGTAGAGAAGCATATTTAATCACAATACTACTAAAAATGTTATATTTTTTAGGAAGAGCAAAAAATATGATTAAGTAAACTACTATAAAGTATATTCCAATATAGTTTATTTCATCTCTATTATTTAAAAATTCTATAGTGGATTTACTTTCTAATGTACATAATAGATTAGTACAAGTGGTACATGTATATGATTTTTAAATAGATGTACACATATTGGAGATAGAAGCAGTCCATGTTTTTACAAGGAAAGGAATAATCAAAACAAAGTTGAGAGATCCCTGCACCAGTGGCTCCTGAAAACTAATCAGGTGATTCTGATACGGTGCCAGTATGAAAATCTTTTGAGGTTGGCCCCCAGCGGGCACACAGTTTTGGAGTCCCCCTGGATCCACCCATTGCATGGGCAATGTGGAAACACCCTTAACCTTATGAATGAGGGCATTCTCCTGAACTGCTTCAGTGAAACTGATGCTTAAATGTCTTCTGGACCCTTGAGTTTCACTGACAAAGGTATCTATTCCATCCCAATCCTCTGGCTGTGTTCTTGTAACTTGAGTTCATTGTGCATTTCTTCTAGATGTTTAAAAAAATAAGTCTCTTTAAAACATTCAGTTATAGAAATATGTGTTTTGTAATTTCATTTGAATTTTATTGTGGAAAAATATATAACAAAAATTTTGCCATTTTACACGTTTTTAAATGTAAAATTCAGTGCATTAATAACATCCATCATGTAGTGCAATCAACCCCACCATCTATTTCTCAAGTTTTTCATCACCTCAAAAAGAAGCTCAATACCATTAGGTAGTAAGTAACTCCCCATTTTCCCTTCTCCCCGGCAGCCCTGGTAACCAGTAATCTACTTTTTGTCTCTACGCATTTGTCTATTTGAGATGTTTCATATAAGTAGAATCATACAGTATATGTCCTGTTGTTTTTATTTCACCAACTATGATGTTTTCAAGGTTCATCCATGTTGTGGCGTGTTGTACAACTTTGTTTCTCTTTCTGTTGTTACTGTTTTAGGTGCTGTCGCTCGGTTCTGACTAACAGCAACCCTGTGTACAACAGAACAAAACATTGCCTAGCCCTATGCCATCCCAGTTGTTGTTATGGTGGAGCCCATTGTTGCAGGCTCTGTGTCAATCCATCTTGTTGAGGGTCTTCTTCTTTTTCACGACCCTCTGCTTTACCAAGCATGATGTCCTTCTCCAGGGACTGATCCCTCCTAACATGTCCAAAGTATGTGAGACGAAGTCTTGCCATCCTTGCTTCTAAGAAGTATTCTGGCAGTACTTATTCCAAAACAGACTTGTTCATTCTTCTGGTAGTCCATGGTATATTCAATATTCTTCGCCAACACCACAATTCAAAGGCGTCAGTTCTTCTTCAATCTTCCTTATTCATTGTTCAGCTTTCACATGCATATGAGTGATATGAAAATATCATGGCTTAGGTCAGGTGCACCTTAGTCCTCAAAGTGACGACATCTTTGCTTTTTAGCACTTTAAAGAGGTCTTTTGCAACAGATTTGCCCGATGCAGTCTTGACTGCTTCTTCTAAGGGCAGTGATTGTGAATCCAAATAAAATGAAATCCTTGACAAGTTAGATCTTTTTTCTGTTTATCATGATGTTGCTTATTGGTCCAGTTGTAAGGATTTTTGTTTTCTTTCTGTTGAGGTGCAATCCATACCGTCGTCTTTGATCTTCATCAGTAAGTGCTTCAAGTCCTCTTCACTTTCAGCAAGCAAAGTTGTGTCATCTGCATACCATAGGTTGTTAATAAGTATTCCTCCAATCTTGATGCTGTATAGTTCTTCATATAGTCCGTTTCTTGAATTATTTGCTCAGCATACAGAGTGATTAAGTATGGTGAAAGTATACAACCCTGACACACCTTTCCTGACTTTAAGCACGCAGTATCTCCTTGTTCTGTTCGAATGACTGCCTCCTGATCTATGTACAGGTTCCTCATGAGCACAATTAAGTGTTCTGTAATTCCCATTCTTTGCAATGTTATCCGTAATTTGTCATGATTCACACAGTCGAATGCCTTTGCGTAGTCAATAAAGCACAGGTAAACATCTTTCTGGTATTCTCTGCTTTCTGCCAAGATCCACCTGACATCAGCAATGATATCTCTCGTTCTACGTCTTCTTCTGAATCCGGCTTGAGCTTCTGGCAGTTCTCTGTCAATGTACTGCTGTGACCACTTTTGAATGATCTTCAGCAAAATTTTACTTGTGTGTGATAGTAATGATATTGTTTGATAATTTCCACACCCTGTTGGATCACTTTTCATTGGAATGGGCAGAAATATGAATCTCCTCCTGTCGCTTGGGCCAGGTAGCTGTCTTCCTAATTTCTTGACATAGATAAGTGAGCACCTCCATTACTGTATCCGATTGTTGAAACATCTCAGTTGGTATTCAGTCAGTTTCTGGATCCTTGTTTTTCGCTATTCCCTTCAGTGCAGCTTGGACTTCTTCCTTCAGTATCATTGGTTCTTGATCATATGCTGCCTCCTGAAATGGTTGAACATCAACCAATTCTTTTTGGTACAATGACTCTGTGTATTCTTTCCATCTTCTTTTGATGCTTCCTGCACTGTTCAGTATTTTCCCTGCAGAATCCTTCAGAATTGCAACTTGAGGCTTGACTTTTTTCTTCAGTTCTTTCAGCTCGAGAAATGCTGAGCGTGTTCTTCCCTTTTGGTTTTCTAATTCCAGGTCTTTGCACATTTTATTATAATATAATATTTTACTTTGTCTTCTTGAGCTGCCCTTTAAAATCTTCTGTTCAGCTCTTTTACTTCATCATTTCTTCCATTTGCTTTAGCTACTCTGCATTCAAGAACAAGTTTCAGAGTCTCTTCTGACATCCATTTTGTTCTTTTCTTTCTTTCTTGTCTTTTTAATGACCTTTTGCTTTCTTCATGTATGATGTCCTTGATGTCATTCCACAGTTCTTCTGGCCTTCAGTTATTAGCGTTCAGTGCATCAAATCTGTTCTGGAGATAGTCTCTAAATTCAGGTGGGGTGTACTCAAGGTCATATTTTGGCTCTCATGGACTTGTTCTAATTTCCTTCAGCTTCGATTTGAACTTATATATGAGCAATTGATGATCTATTCCACAGTCGACCCCTGGCCTTGTCCTGACTGATGATATTGAGTTTTCCCTTCATCTCTTTCCACAGATGTAGTCAATTGGATTCCTGTGTATTCCATCCAGCGAGGTGCACGTGTATAGTCGCCGTTTATGTTGTTGAAAAAAGTATTTGCAAGGAAGAAGTCGTTCATCTTGCAAAATTCTGTCATGTGATCCCCAGCATCATTTCTGTCACCAAGGCCATATTTTCCAACTACAGATAACTCTTTGTTTCTAACTTTTGCATTCCAATCGCCGGTAATTATCAATCCATCTTTATTGCATTTTTGATCAGTTTCAGACTGCAGAAGTTGGTAAAAATTATCTCCTTCATCTACAGTCATATTAACTGGTCCTCCTTGTAGGCGTATGGATATTATCCTGTCACTGACAGCATTGTACTTCAGGATAGAGCTTGAAATGTTCTTTTTGAGGAACATGACAACATTCTTCTTCAATTTGTCATTCCCATCTTAGTAGACCATATGATTATCTGATTCAAAATGGCCAATACCCATCTATTTTAATTCAGTAATACCTAGGATACCGATCTTTATGCGGTCCCTTTCATTTATGACAACTTCCAATTTTCCTAGATTCATACTTCGTACATTCCATGTTCTGATATCAGTGGATGTTTGAAGCTTGTTTCTTCTCATTTTGAGTCGTGCCACCTCAGCAAATGAAAGTCCCAAAAGCTTGATTCTATCCATATCATTAAGGTCGACTCTACTTTGGGGAGGCAGCTCTTCCCCAGTCATGTTTGAGTGCCCTTCCAACCTGAGGAACTCATCTTTTGGCACTATACCAGACAATATTCAGCTGCTATTCATAAGATTTTCACTGGCCAGTTTTTTCAGAAGTAGACCACCAGGTCCTTCTTCCTAGTCTGTCTTGGTCTGGAAGCTCCGCTGAAACTTGTCCACCATGGGTGACCCTGCTGGTATTTGAAATACCAGTGGCATAGCTTCCAGCATTACAGCAACTTGCAAGCCACCACAATATGACACACTGACACACAGGTGGGGTTTCTCTTTATAGTTGAATAATATTCCATTGAATGTATACACCACATTTCGTTTTTCTGTTCATCTGCTATTGCTATTGTGAATAATACTGCAGTGAATACTGGGGTGCAAGTATCTGTTTGAGTCCTTTAGTTACTTTCCTGGAATTGCTGGGTCATACGGTAATTCTATGTTTAACTTTTTGAGGAACTGCCAAACTGTTTTCCACAGTGGCTATACCATTTTACATTCCCACTAGCAATGTATGAGGGTTCTCATTTCTCCACATTCTCATCAACATGTGTTATTTTCCATTTTTCTGATATGAACCATCCTAGTGGGTGTGAAGTTGTATCTCATGGTGGTTTTGATTTCCATTTCCCTAATAACTAATGGGAGCCTTGGTGGCACAGTGGTTAAGAGCTGTGGTGAGCTACAGCTGCTCACCTAAACGTTGGCGGTTTGAATCCACCAACTGCCCCTTGGAAACCCTATGGGGCAGTTCTCCTCTGTCCTATAGGGTCGCTATGAGTTGGAATCGACTCAGTGACAACGGGTTAATGACTAGTGACATTGAGCATCATTCATGTGCTTGTTGGCCATTAGTATATCTTCTTTGGAGAAATGTCTATTCAAGTCTTCTGCCTGCTTTTTAATTGGGCTGTTTTTCTCTTGAGTTGTAGGAGTTCTTTATATAGTCTAAGTATTAAACTCTTATCAGATATATATGGTTCCCAAGTATTTTCTCTCATTCTGTAGGCTGTCTCTTCACTTTCTTGATAAAGATCTTTGATGCCCAAAACGTTTTATTTTTGATGAAGTCCAATTTATTTTTTCTTTAGTTGTCAAAACACAAAACAGGTTGCCAAAAACAGGTTCCTGGTGTTTTACCCCTGTTTTCTTCTAAGAGTTTTATGGTATTATTTCTTATATTTACGTTATTGATCCATTCTGAGTTAATGTTCTCGTTTGGTATGAAGTATGAGGTCAGCTTCATTCTTTTGTACCTGTCAATCCAATTGTCCCAACACCTTTTGTTTTCCTTTCTCCACTGAGTAGACTTGGCACCCTTCTCAAAAATCAGTTAGCCATAAATGTATGAGTTGCTTTGTAAAAATTTTTAGAACTGGTCAAGACTCTTGAGGTCATGTAATTACAATCCTTTTTTCCTCCTGAGGCCTGATGAGGGCAAGATGACTTACCCAAAATCATCTAGAAGTCAATGGCAGAGCCAAGACCAGTCCTCCAGGCTCCTGCTCCCGGGCTGGAGCCACTTGTCACCCTCATTTTCCTTGATCTTGCCTTCCTTGCAGACTCCTAGTCTAGAACTTTCTCACTACTCCCACACTCACTACTTCCTCCAGTTCCTGAGTGGCCACAACAAAGTTAATATAAGCTCTTGGGTCTTGTGTAATGAACACAGAATTCTGTGCTTTAACTTGATTGCCCTTTCAAGGACAGTTGTTTACTTCTGATTTCTCATTTATTCATGGTCTGTGAACACCAAGTTTGAAAACTGGTCTGTTATTTATCAATTTGCCAACTCTGGCCTCCAGCTTCCTAAAGAATAATACCTGGTGGTGAGATCGATGGAGGAATCAAATAAATACTAATAACTACTATTCTCCGATGAAGTTGACCTTTGAATTTTTTTCTTAACCATGTGACTACAAGGGCTGCTACCCATGTGGGAGACAATAAGAAAAAGTAATAAAATAGAAAATTAGAGTGAACCAATCAAGAGAGCCAGTTCAGAGGGTTCAAAGTGATAGTGTGAACCTTGAAGAAGAGGAGAGATAAAGGGACAGAGAATGAGAATATTCAGTAGTTGAAAGAAGACAGTCATATTGGACAACTTTTCTTTTTGAGATTAAAATGTGTGTATCTACTACAATGACTTCTGTTTCATTGTTACAGTGTATTAGTTAAGATAGACCAACTACTATAACAATGGAACCCCCCTCTGTTTTCATGGCTCAGCACAGTGGATACTTAGTGTTCACCCATGTAACAATCCATTATAAGACAGGGCTGGGGAATGTCTCTGTCTCACACAGTTCTGTAGGCTTCTGGCAGCACGCCATTTTCCACTCTGACCCTGCAGGGTCATCTGCACACTGATATCCCCAGGAGGATGAGAAAACAGCATAGAGGATTCTGCATCACTAGCATAGAGGTGGAATGCATCACTTTTGCTTATATTCCATTGGGTAGAACTCAGTCTTACGGTTACACCTAACCGCGTGAGACACTGGAAAATGTAGTTCAGCTTTGTGTCCAGGAAGAAGAGGAAGCAGGTTTGGTGAGTAGGGCAACTGCTCTCTTAAAAATGGAAATGCTTATTCCTTTACCTCCTCAGGCTCATTGAGGAGGCTCTCTCTAAGAGAAAAGGTTCCCATCACAGTGGCAAGCTTGTGATTTGGAGAACTTACGTCTGTCTGGGGTCTGACCTTCAGTCTCACACCCTGAGAAATCTGATTTTGTCAGTGCTGTCAGAAGAAGAAAAGCCATCTCTCAGAAAGCATCCCAATACTGAGCTCACAGTAAAGCCATTATAAGTCCCTTTCTTAATCTACTGTGAGCCCTAGATCAGCCACAAGACTGGCATCCTCCTACCCCCGTGACCACCTCGTTCATTTCCTTCTGGCAGATCACATCATTATCAGATCACTTATTTACAATGAGGGAAAAGCCAAGTCTATAAGACCAGCATACTGTAGACATATATGGAAAACCCAGTCAGAACCACACAGCTCCTTAGAGTGCCTGCTATCAGATACATGGAGATGGAAAGGCATATTTAGTGAAATCAGGTTAAGAGAGCCTGACCTACCTACTTCACAGTAAAGGTGGTGTTACTATGGGCCTGTGAAGTGCACAGTCCACTGACCATTAACCCATGCTGTCTCTCCCACTGGCTCTGCCCATATGTGCCTCTTTGACTCTACTTTTCTGTTTCCATGGCAGATTCTTTGCTGACATCTTTCTTTAGATGTGTGTTAAACATGTAAGGTCTTACTAACCTAGAAACCGCCTAGTCTCTTAAGGAAGGCTTTGCATACTTTTGCTCTGGTGCACTTTGCATTAATTTTACAGTTTGACTCTCCGTAGTTAGTGAGGGTGCCTCAGAATTACTCCTAGGCACTGATAAAATTGATTTCTAAAGAGGCAAATTGGAAATAATTGTTGCCTCCCTCCAGCCACCGTTTTAGGGCTACTGACTCTGTAACATCTTTTATTGTATAATTGCTTTAGTGAATCAAGAGTTGAGTTTCAGGTTTTCTCTACACACTGCCATTCTTAGCTTTTTGACAGCCCTTTCAAATTTATCCTCTGTAGTGTTTAGTGAGACTCTGTTGAAGACATATGAATTGGTCAAGTTGAGAGCTATGTTTCACAAAATTGTCAGCCCTAGGTCTGACCGTCATCGTATTAGAAGTACAGGGTTGTTAGCGATTTGATTCTTTCCGGCCTTTTCTTGAGGTTCCTGTTGTTAACAGTACGAGTGCCTCTTTCATCACTCCCCTCTTTCTCTTTCTCTGTAACAACAACAGTAAAAGTAGAGAGCATTTCAAATTTATTTTACTTAAAGTGGACATTGTATGGTGCTTAAGTTGTTTGAGCTATCTTCAGCGAACAGTACCAAGTGGGAAAATTTGAAGTTAGAAAAATTACAGGATTAGTTGGGGCTGTTCTTATAAACCTAGGAAATAGATAAACCTTTCACCCTCATCTTTCCAGCCAGCATCTGGAGAAACCCAGCTAGATTTTCTCATAAAGGTTCTAATGGAGTGTAACTATTATATGTTTCAAAGAGGACCTGCTGGTGAGAATGTCTGCTATTAATTTGACATCAGCTACTTAATGTACTTAATAACACCTTATTTAAGCTCTCTTATTTAAACTTTCTTGCCTTTGAATTCTACAGACTAACCAATTATGAAGGAAACAGCATTTGAAATAGTATTGAACAAACACTAAAATTTCAGAATATATTTAAGAATTATTCATTCAAAAGAAATAGACCCCGTATTAAACAAGGGAGGAGAGTTTTCGTTATCACCAAGGTAACTAATAGTTTGCCGCCACAAAGTACTTCATTGGAGGATTTAGTGTGTCTGTGTGTCTGTGTGTATTTTTTTATTAAAATTATTATTTTTTACCAACCATCCCTTTTGCTTTGGGAAAGCAAACAATGGAATATAGACAGTAGGACTATTATTCCTTTTTCTCTCCTTGACTCTTTTCTTTCTATTTCCTTTCGTCTTTCTTTTATTCTTTTTTTTTTTTTTTAATACAGTTCAGCTGTGAGCTTCTGAAGACAAAATGTAGAGGATAACTTCAAGGAACATTTAAAAAGGAATATCAACAGGCTGGGTGAATAATTGTCTGTGGATGGTGAAACAGTTGCATTTCCCAGGTTTCCAATACATTCACTGGGTTGCTGGGAAAATATATAGATGAGCAAGTTTGCGGGGGGCAGCTGTATATGAGAAGAGGTTGGATAATGATTTGATTTTGAAGAGATTGTAGGATATCCTGGTAGGGATGTCCAGAAGGCAACTAGGAGCATGTGAGATACAGATTTAAGAGTGCTGGAATATAGATATTAATTGTAGTTGAGAGAATACAAGAGGTCTCCTGTTGGGGAGATGAGAAGAAAGCTGGTAAGGGAATCAGAGGATGTAATAATATCAAAGAGATGGTAGAGGCAAGTGGAAAGAGCATGGGGGAACCATGAGAAGATAGAAGCATAATTACCCAAGGGTAAATAATTTCAAAAACATGGAAATAATCAGTGACAGATGTTGTAGAGAGATCAGCTGAGGTTGAAAACAAACAGCACAGAGGATTTCTTTTTTTTAACAATTTTATTGAGATATATTTTACATGCTATAAAATTTGCTCATTTAAAGATACAATTCAGTGGTTTTTAGTGTATTCACAGAGTTGCACATCGCCATAATCTAAATTTAGAACATACTCATCATCCCAAAAATAAATTTGTACCCATCAGCAGTCATTCCCCATCCCCCCCACCACCCTGCTCCTCCCCTCCCCTGCTCCAGCCCTAGGCAACTGCTAATCTTCTTTTCTGTCTATAAAGTTGCCTATTCTGGACGTTTCATATAAATGAGATCATACAGTGTGTGGTCTTTTGTGACTGACTTCCTTCACTTAGCATAATGTTTTTGAGGTTCATCCATGTTGTAACATGTATTGATACTTCATTCCTTTTTATTGCTGGGTAATATTCCATTGTATGGATATACCACATTTTATTTATCCATTTACTAGTTGATAAACATTGGGTTGTTTCCACTTTGGGGCTATTATGAATAATGCTGCAATGAACATTTCCTATGCGAGTTTTTGTGTAGACATATGCTTTCATTGCTGGGTGAAAGGATAACTCTCTATTTAACATTTTGAGGATCTGCCAAGTTGTTTTTCAAAATGATTTCACCATCTCACATTTCCACTAGCAAAGTATGAGATTTCAAATTTCTCCGCATTCCCTCCAACACTTGTTATATTGTCTTTTCTATTATAGCCACTCTAATAGGTACTGAATGGTATTTCATTGTAGTTTTGACCCTGGTGGTGTAGTGGTTAAGAGCTATGGCTGCTAACCACAAGGTTGGCAGTTCAAATCCACCAGGTGCTCTTTGGAAACCCTATTGGGCAGTTCTGCTCTGTCCTATAGGGTCACTATGAGTCGGAATCAACTCCACGGAAACGGGTTTGGGTTTTTTGGTTTTAATGACTAAGACTGTTAAGCATCTTTTCATGTGTTTGTAGACATTCATTTATCTTCTTTGGAGAAATGTCCATTCAGGACCTTTGCCTATTTTTAATTGGGTTGTCTTTTTATTATTGAGATATCTTTTTATATGCTAAATACAAGTCCCTTATCGATATATAATTTGCAGATATTTTCTCTCAATCTGTAGATAGGCTTCTCATTTTCTTAATGTTCCCTTTAAAGCACAAGAAAGTTTAAATTTTGATGAAGTCCAACTTAGCAATCTTCTCTTTTATTGTTTGTGCTTTTAGTGTTTTATCTAAGAAATCATCACCTAATCCAGGATTACAAAGATTTATTCCTGTATTTTCTATGAGTTTTGTAGTCTTAGTTCTTACATATAGGTCTGTGATCCACTTTGAGTTGATTTTTGTATTTTCTGTGAGGTAGGGGTCCAGATTCTTTCTTTTGCATATAGATACTCATTTGTGTTTGTTGAAAAGACTGTTCTTTTTCCTTGATCCTTTGTCAAAAATCAAATAGCCATAAATGTGAGGGTTTATTTCTGGACTTTCAGTTCTGTTCCACTGGCCTCTATGTCTGTCCTTAAACCAGTACCACATTGTTTTGATTACTGTGGCTTTATAGGAAGTTTTGAAATTAGGAAGTATGAGTCCACCAACTCTGTTTATCTTTTTCATGATTATTTTAGCTATTCTGGATTCCTTGCATTTCCATATGAATTTTAGGATCAACTTTTCAATTTCTGCTAATTATTTCCTTTAGAAAATATTTACATAAAGATAATATTCTACATCCTGGTTTAGTAAGTAGCATCTAGGGTCATAAAAGCTTTGAGCAGCCATCTAAGATACAACTATTGGTCTCTTCCCATCTGGAGCGAAAGACAATGAAGGAAATCAGAGACTCAGAGAAAAAGCTAGTCCATAGGACTAATAGCCCACACAAACCATGGCCTCTTCTAGCCCAAGACCAGAAGAGCTAGATGATGCCTGGCTGCAACTACCGACTGTTCTGACCAGGGACACAGTAAAAGGTCCCAGACAGAATGGGAGAAAAATTTACAACAGAACTCAAATATTTGAGAAAGACCGGACTTACTAGAATGATAAAGACTAGAAGAACCCCCAAGACTATCACCCTAAGATACCCTTTTAACTTGGAACTGAAGCCACTTCTGGAGGTCTCCTTTCAGCCAAATGTTAGATTGGCTTATAAAATAAACAGTATCACTCGTGAAGAATTTGCTGCCTTAAACAATCAACTATATGAGACCAGATGGTCAACATTTACCCAAAAACAAAGATGAGAAGGCAAGGAGGGGCTGGTAAACTAGATAAATGGAAACAGAACAAACAGAATGGGAATAATGAGAATGCTGACACATTGCAAAAAGTGTAACCAATGTCACAGAACAATTTGTACAAAAATTGTTAGATGGGAACCTAATTTGCTATATAAACTTTCACCTAAAACACAATAAAATATTCTAAAGAAAAAACAATGGATTTGAGCATATCAGCGAGGTCGTGAAGATGGCGCAGGACAGAGCAATGTTTCATTTTGTTGTACAATGGAGTCGCCATGAGTTGGAGTCAACTGGACAGCAGCTAACAACAACAGTAAGCATATCCACAAGAGGATATCCAAGAGACTGGTAACAGTGGTTGCTGCAGGGGGAGAGAATTGGGTGACTGGAAGACAGAGGTAGAGAAAGGAGAATTCACTTTTCAGTGTTCATCTTTCTTTACCTTTTGAATTTTGTACCATATGCATGTATTAACTAAAAAATGAGATAAAATTTTAAAAAATGTATACAAAAAGGATTATACTTTTTATGCTGCTCTGCATATTGCTTTTTTCCCCTACCTCTTAATAAGTCATATCTCTCAAAGGTGTTTTAAATGCAGTATCTACCAGGAAACAAGAATCCTGTACTTCAAGACAGAATGATAACAGCTGGAAAAGGAATGTGCACCAGAGATTCCCCTTCATCTAGATGGTTGATTACTTAAGCCTGTCTCAGCCTTCTTTGTGAATCGCTATGAACTATGCAGCCTTTTTTCTTCTTATTCCTTCAGAGTTCCAAGTAGGGGGTCTTGGGCCCCAGCTAACTGATTTGATTCTTCAGAAAGTGGCCTCTTGGAAGAGAGTTATTTTCCGGAAGCATTTCTGGCTGCAAAATTCAGCTACTTCCAAGGAAAAAAGAAAAAAAAAAAAGAAGAAGAAGATGAATGGGCAGTCCCACTTACAGAGTAGCCTTCTACAAATGTGACTGCCATCAGCTGCCCCACACTGACAGAACTGTTCTCAGGCAGAAGGGGTGGGCCCACCAAAGATTCACAGCTTGCTCCTCTGTAACTGAGCAACTCCCACATAATCTTCATCCCCACCCCCACCTAGCCTCACTTCCTACCTGCACATCTAAACACACTATCCCCAAATGTTACTCCTATTCAGGGATGGCATTCAGCTGGTGTCACAGTCATACCGGTTGTTAAAATGTTAACAAAAAACTTCTGTATCAGCTCATAAAGAGAGCCAGCATCTGAGGGGTTATTGCCTGGCAAAGACCAGCTCTCCAGGCATTTCTTATAGGATCCCCACTGAGTCTTAATTGATAGCTGCCTTTGCTATACCAATTTTATAGTTTGATTATCACCCCTGCACATAGTGAAGTAGCAAAAGGGTTGATAATCTAGTACAGTAGAACCCCTAAGAATGAACCTTCCCAAAAGGAACGTTGTTATCCAAAATCACTTTCCACATTTCTAAGAAAAGGATGCTTACCCATGCAGGGTCTAACCAAAACTATTGCCATTGAGTCAATTCCAACTCATACTGACCCTATAGGACGTAGTAGAACTGCCCCATAGAGTTTCCAAGGCTGTAATCTTGATGGAAGCAGACTGCCATATCTTTCTCGCACAGAGCAGCTGATGGGTTCAAACTGCCGACCTTTTAGCAACTGAGCTCTTTAACCACTGCCATCCAGGGACCACAGGCCCCCAAATGGTCTATAAATCTAATTCTAGGGGTTTTAGAACTTGGATGGGGAAAATGACATTTTTATTTTCACTAAGGCCTAACTGAAATGTAGTATTTCCTTCAAATATCGATGAAAACAACGAACTACAATAGTATTAGAAGCACCTGAGACATTGTTATTAATAGCTATCACAAATATTTCATATCATATTACACTCAGTGAAGATAGCTTGAAATACATTTACATTCATTACTACTTTGAAATTATGGTAGCGATTAGACCAGTTACTAGATCTTGTTATTTAATGCATTAATCTAAAAATACATATATAACTATATTACAAATTTATTCAATATTTCGATTACTGTATTTTCAGTGTAATTGGTTTTCATTTATAATTCTATTGTATTTTGTGCATTTTAAAACATTATTCTGAGAAGTGGGCCAAAGTCTTCATCAGAAAGTGGAGTGGCCTGTGGCACAAAAAGATTTAAGAACCCCTAGCATAGATACTCTATGCTATGATTTCCTTTCTTTTTTTTTTTTTTTGTGTGTGTGTGTGTGTGTGTGTGTGTGT
>NW_004444072.1:2660759-2681456 GCF_000243295.1 Trichechus manatus latirostris | reverse complement strand
TGTGTGTGTGTGTGTGTGTGTGTGTGTGTTTGCATGCATGCCACAGACCATTCTACTACCTGGTCAAGACTTTGGCCCACTTCTCAGAGCCCCTAGCATAGACATTAAGGAGCCCTGATGGCACAAACAGTTGAGCACTCAGCTGCTATCCAAAAGTTTGGAGGTTCAAACTCACCAAGTGGCTCTGCGGGAGAAAGACCTGGCGATCTGCTCCCATATAAATTACAGCCAAGAAAACCCTGTGGAGCAGTTCTGCTCTGTCACGTGGAGGGACTATTAGTTGAACATGAGTCGATGGTACCTAACAACATAGATATTGGTGGGCAGCTTGCAGTTGTTGTGCCAATGATTACCACTAAACGTTTGAGGGTTTTGGTTTTAAAGCTGGTATTTAACCACACTAGCCTTTATTTAGAGAAATTCATTCACATCTGAGATCAGTGTTCTTTTTTATAATGATGCGTGAAATATAGGATAAAATAGAAAGGCAAGAGTCAGTCTGTGTGAACTCTTCTCTGTAGTCTAACCTGACACACTTTCTTAAGCAGAGATTGGGCTCATTCAGAAAACTATAACTCTAATTTGAGTGTTCTTTATACTTGCATTCTGGTTTCTCCCTTCACTTAGAAATTTCAAAACTCAGTAGTGAAATATCATTGTTGTACTAAAAGTCATCACAAAAAAAAAAAAAAATACTGTAAAAGTGAGTTGCCTTAGTAAGTGTGGATTTATATAGTAAAAAAAAATTTAATTCCAAGATGTTTAATCATCTAAATTACTCTCCAAGTTGCTGTACAAAGCTTCCTTTCACCAGGCCTCAGTGTACAGGAGCTTAGCTTTTGCTGCCTTAACAATTACAAAGCAGATAATGAGAGGAAGAGGACAGGAAAAGAGGTTCAGAGGCAAAACTTCTCAAACCAGAGTTCTCAGTCCCATAGGGGACTTGTAGACTTATCCTTGGGGGTCCACAAATCCTGAAACCATTTTAAAATGGCTTCTGTTTTGTTGGTAGCTTTATTAAAATATTTAAACATTTCTAAAGATAGAAGATTGCAATGGTAATTTTTTATATCAAAGACTTCAGTTTCCTAAGTCTGTTTCCCAAATTGGGAACTCTGTGAGTTTTTTTTTTTTTTTTTTTTTCCTTTAAATTATTGAAAGTTGAGAACTACTGTTAGGAACAGACAAATGAGTTTCCAAATTTCTTTAAACCATTAAAGTGAGATTTTTTCCCCCCATTCTGTTGACAGTCAAGGAAAAGGATGCAGTGTTCAGTAGTACTAAAAGGAGCTAACCAGCTATCTAAAAAGAATTTTGAGGCCCAGTATTAGTAACAGAAAATGTATAAACCCTAAACTCCTACTTTCCACATGTATAAATTGGGGGGCATGTTAACCTGGCATCTTCCTGCATGCTAAATTCAAAAATGTAAATGCATTAGAAACGGGAAAAAATGTTATTTCTCTTTTGGTGTCTATTTATTGTGTGAAGTCAAAGCCGAGCATAACGCACAGGTGGTTTAAAATGCTTCTCTGCCATCTGAGATCTCAGCGTGCCAGGGTATAGATGGGGATGTCGCTTTAGGGAATTGAGCTTATTCAGTATGTAGAATGAGGCTGGCATGAGTTCAGAGGTTTTGTCTGTGTCTTTACTCAATTAATGTTTTTGTTTCCTTTTTTTTAACTTTTTCTTCTTTTTAGGCCTTTTAAGTGTTTTTTTTTTTCTTTTTTTAAGTCTTATTCTGTAGATTAATAGATTTAAATCATCTGAATTTTTCTGTCAATTTCTCTAAGATTCTTAATAACTGTTCTTAATGTATATTAATATATTTTCTATCAAAATACCTGGGAATTATTAGTATGTAAGCCAGAGGTCATGTTAATCCTGGTGTTGAAATAATAAAACTAAGTTACAAAGATTTATTTTCTCATTTTTATGAAGATCTATATTAACTTGAATGCATTATATTCCACACATTTTGGATTTTGTAATAGTCTAAAAAACTAGGTAGCTTTTGTTTTTCTAAATCTGAAATTTTTTGAGTTTATTTTAATACTAAGTATTTGAAATTGAACTCATGGTATAGGTTGTTAAAAAATAATAATAAAAGTGGTCTAGATATATGTATATATAAGTGGTTTAGTATGGCTCAGTATACAATTATACATAAATACATACAGTAAACAAGTATTGTCCTCAATCTCAAGTAATGTGAAAAGAAAAATCAACTCTTGGGTAGACGACAAAGAAAGCAAATCAGATACAAAGTCTCGGTTTGGTAGCAATATCCAGACAAGCCACTTATTGTTGCTTTCATATAGATACAGGTTTCATTCACATATATATATATATCTTTTTACAGAGGAATTTTGTGAGTACTTAGGATTATAATGTCTGCCTTTTTGATCCACTGTGTTACTGTATCTAATTTTAATGAAGAGGGCAGTATGTGGCAATAAGAGACAGAAATGGTGAGACCTTTGTGGACCCTCTAGCCATCAGTGAATATCAGATCACAAATTTCCCCAGCTTTAATTACAGGCAAAAGAAAAGACAAAATTAGCATTTTAATATAGAAATATCTTACGCTTTAGGAGAATTATGATAAATCTAATGTTGCCTAGCGAACCAAAGAGAGAATATTACAACAAACTGTCTCCTTAGGAATATTTGTTAAAATAAAGGCAACAATACTTCATCTTTATCTTTTTTTTGATAATTATTGCTATTTCAGGCTATTCTTTGTTCCAGGTTTAAAATACCTTCAGTTTTTTTTTTTTTTAAAGTAATTGGCAGTGTTTGTTTTCTGTAAAACTAAAAAAAGGGAAAAATTCTGTTTGCCTGGTGCTCACAGGGTAATCATTTTCGGGAGAGTTTGTGCTCTGCAGCTCCTGTTCACACGTGCCGCGGCACCTCTGCACTTGGATGCGTTCAGGTTAGCTCGTTTCAGTTACAGCGCAGTAAACTAACTCCCCTTCCATGGCGAAGGCTTGCCCACCTGTCTCCCCTAAAACACCTGCAACATATGTTTGCATAACCCTGTAATGCTTTGCCTTTGGGGTCCTGAGAAATTCCCCCAGAGCTTTTTGCTTACAAACAGCTGAGCAATTCGTTTTTCTAATGACGGTTGCTTTTCCCCCAGCATCGAGGCAATAACATATTCACTAAGATACGAGTCTCATTTTTCATCAGAGAGAAATGTTCGACATATTTTTACAGTGCTGTTTCTCCTTCTGAGCCTTATTTTTCCCCCTTTTCTAATGTGACATACTAAAAATTAAGGGCTGATAGCACAATATGAGGGGGGAAAACTAAGTAATTTTTAATTTGTCAAAATTTTTTCATGTCAAACATATTGTAAATATAATCAGTTTTTCTAGTAAAGAAGTACAACAGGAATTTCAGCAGTTTAATTCCCTGTAAGAATTGTAACCAATAAAAATGATAATAATCTGGACATGTTATAGGAAATCACCACAATTTTGTAAAGTTCATGAATGTATGTGCTCCTGTTCTGAGAAGTAAGACAATCTTTCTCTCTACAGATGGATCCAGTGCACACGATATATTTTCCTAAATAGATGGCTTTTGCTTTTTTAAAAATGTCACATTTGACTAAATCTCCTGTAAATTTATGTATGAGTATCAGAAGTATGAAATCTCGCTTTTTCTACTGTTTTGTTATCATGAATTGTCAGTTATTGAACAGTCCGATCTGCTCTCAAAGGTCTGTTGGTCGGTGCTCAGTGATATCAGAAGACGATCATAAAAGAAGTCCCTTCCATCAACTTCTTTCTTATCAAGGGCCAGGCGCGGTGCTAAGCATTCACCTTTTTTGTCTTGTTTAATCGTTGCTACAGTTTTGCAGATGAGCAAACTAGAGCTAGGAGTATAACTAATTCAGCACCCACCATCACTCAGCTAGTAGTAATGGGTGGAACAGGATCTGAGCACAGGCCTCACTGACTCCGAGGCCTGGCCTCACTCACCAGGCACCCTGTGCATCCAAAGCAGATGAGAAATGTTATGTGAACCCTAGAGTTTTTGCTTTCTAACATATAACTTTAACTCTACACTAACTCCCCCTAGTATTTTCATTAATTAGGACAGGTGTCACTGGAATTGCTTTTCTTCTGCCCTTTTCAGTTCTGCATATGTTTATAAATAGCCAACTGTTTGCAAGGCACTGTGCTGTTCACAGCAGGATGAGCATGTCAGACTTTTTCCTTCTGGAGTCTCCATATGACAAAAGTTTGAGACACCATCTTCAAATGAGATGCAGGAGTTAGGGGATCCAGAAGGTATTACTTGTAGTGACCTTTGTTGAATGAGTCTGATTTCAGCAGGTTTAGAACAAGGGAAGTTGCCGCCACGTGACCATCTTGTAGTTAGTTGGACTTCATATGAGGTAGCGTTTAAATACGTTTGCACTACCACGACAAAAAGAGTTTGAACTTGATTTGAAATATTGGGAAGTTGCCATGGGTGGAGGGGGGTGGCGAGCAAGAGTAGGAGGATTGTATGCTCATCTAAAAATTTCCATTTCAGGGGAGACCAGAGAGGAATTGTTCATCATCAGATTCTTCCTCATTCAGGGACAGTGTTTGTTTTAACTGAAATCGTATTAAGGAGAAGCTTACTGTCTTAGAATATAGACCTTAGAAGTGGAGAAAGTTAACTATGACTGAGAGCTTAGGTTTCAATCAGTTTTATCTCTTGCAGTGATCACTGTGATTTAAGCACTATTTGTAAATTAATTTTGTGATCATGATAAATTAACAAACGTATTTGAAAGTCAGAAGTCCACTGTGGGTTTTGCTTTTTTGTTGTTTGGTTTTGTTTTTTTCCTATATAGTCCCCTCTAGGACACCTGTCCCTCCCACTACCTGTTCTGCTTCTGTAAGGCTCTAAGATGCCTCCCTAAAAACAGCCTGCCTATGTCATGGATGGAATTTTCAGCATCCCTTTTATATTACCATAAAACAAACTGCTGAAGTTTTAAGAAGAGCTCCAAAGCTTTGTTAACGGAAGAGTTGGATGGTACTTGGGAAGTTAGCTAAAATCTTGCAGATGATTTATTTTAAGCCCTGGTTGGTCGAAGGAAGGCATGGTAAACCCAGGGTGGACTGAATCTGGATTTCTGCATCTTCGTGTTCAGTTGTATAGACTTTCCAGGTCATGGAACATAATTGGTAATTCTCTGTACACAGGGTGATACAGAGATAGACTTACAGGCAGTCCCCGGCTTACGAACGAGATCCATTTCAGAGTGCGTCATTAAGAATTTGTGGGTAAGTCGGAACAGGTTCTTATTTAGCCTCGCTTTAATGCAAGAAAAAGGAGCCCTGGAAGTGCAGTCATTTAGTGCTCAGCTGCTACCTACAAGTCAGCAGTTAGAACCCACCAGCCGCTCCAAGAGGGAAAGATGTGGCAGTCTGTTTCCATAAAGATTTATAGCCTTGGAAACCCTATGAGCAGTTCTGCTCTGTCCTCTAGGGTCACTATGAGTCGGAATCGACTGTGCAGCAGTGGGTTTGGTTTTGGTTAGTGCAAGAAAAGGCTTGAAGCCTTTTCAATAATTTAAAAGCTGCACGTGCAGCAAGTGAAGGTGATTGTGATGAAGAATTTGTTATGAGTAGGGGTTGGTTCAGTTATTTCAAAGTGAGGGCAAATTTACATAACATTAAAGGGCAAGTAGGCATTATCCATGTAAGCTGGATGTTCGGAACCCTGGGACTGCCTGTATACCAATTTGCTATCTTTTTTCCTAAGGAAAATTCACAGAAACAAAGGCATTTTTTGAAAATGTCCATAAGTTGGGGGGAAAGCTTGTAATAGTTGAAATTCTAACTCTGTGAAAATGAGTTTAAAATAATTATTGTTTCAATCCAGGTAAGAACATAATACTAAGGTTTAGACATTACCATTACATGTTCTGCACAGTTAAGAAGTGACAGCTGTCATGGGGTCTGGTCTTTCTCACCTAGAGCTTTAAAACCCACTGCCTTTGAGTCAGTTCTGACTCATAGTGACCCTAGAGGACACAGTAGAACTGCCCCATAGGGTTTCCAAGGCTGTAAATTTTTACGGAAGCAGACTGACACATCTTTCTCCTGCAAAGTGGCTGGTGGGTTCTAACAGCCCACCTTTTCATTAGCAGCTGAGCACTTTAACCACTGTACCACCAGGACTCCTTGACCTAGAGCTTTACCTATGTAGAATTCTAGTGGCACTTATATTTTAGAGGAGTTCCAGATCTTTAAAGAATCAGAACTGTTACACTTCTATAAAATTTTATTTGAAAAATCCTTAAAAATTAAAAAGCCAGTCTCTCTGTACTTTTAAAATGTTTCAGTTACGTGGAGTTAGAATTCTGCTCATTTCCTCTCCTCCCCTTAAGGAAACCATTGGTAGCATTTTGGCACATAGTCCTAAGTGTCATTCTGTCTGTCAATTTACCTACTTACATACATTTATATATGTATTTTTAGCAATGATTTGAACCCTTATTTAGTTTTGATTTTTTTGAGAAGGAATTGTTCCAGAATTTGACTTCTTAAAACCTTATTCAGAAGAAATAAAACTAACATAACTAAAAGAGAACTGTAGGTAAGTTGGAGAACTGTCAGTACTGAATCTTAATGGATGAAAGCATTTGTGCCTATTTACATGTCAGACATACAGTTCTGCACTGTCCAGTAGAATAGCCACTAGCCACATGTGGCTATTGAGCACTTGAAGTGTGGCCAGTCCAAATTGAGATGTGCTGTGAGTGTAGAATAGACAATGGATTTCAAGACTTTGTCTGAAAGAAACCAAAAATAAAAAAAAACTGCCATAGAGTCAATTCCGACTCATGGTGACCCTATAAGACAGAGTAGAACTGTCCCATAAGTTTTCCAAGGAGCAGCTGGTGGATTCGAACTGCCGACCTTTTGGTTAGCAGCCAAGCTCTTAACCAAACGAAAGAATGTAAAATTTCTCAATTTTTTATGTCGAACACATGCTGAAAATGATAATATTTTAGCTATATTGAGTTAAATACAATATATTGCATTTAATTTCACACATTTCTTTTTTCTTTTTTAATATGGCTCTCAGAAATTTTAAAGTTATATATGAGGCTTACGTTTGTGGCCCATGTTATATTTCTGTTAGACAGTTCTAGTCTAATAATACGTTTATCTTCTCAGACAGAAAAGTCTATTGAATAACTTTCAGCCATAACCTCTGATTTTATTTTCTTACATTTCAAATGCTGTTTTTCAACATCCATCTTTTGATTCTTTTCTTTTCTTCCCAGTACAGTAGTATTTTAAACTGCCTCTCCCTTTGATACCAGTAGGTCTCATAGGAATTGAAATAGGCCTCAGTGAAAGCAATACTTGAGTCTCATTCATATGTTCAAGTTAGATCATTATTCCTAATAATGGCTTTAAGTGCTGAGATAGATCAGCACTTCGTGTCTTGAATTGCTTGTCGTTTCTTTATAAAGATGTTTCAAGAAATTGCTCCATGTGATCTCTTCTTTCATTGTTTTCTAGCAAAAAGTAATATAATCCTTTATTAGTTTGTTGGAAGTCAGAGAAGAAAAGCTTTTTATATTAGCAGAAACAAAATGTATTTCCAGGTACAGAGAATAAAGAGCAAAATTAGGCATGAGTGTTAGTTGTGTGAAAGTTAATTTTAAAAATAAATTGTGAATGCGCTGGCAGTCTGCCAGTGGCTTTAACCTCTATTTTATTTTCCCATTATACTTGGGTCCAGGTTGTCATCAGCTCCAGCGAGGAAGCCTGTGTAATTCCTAAAGAGGGAAAAGTTGCTCTGCTAGACTTAATAGTGTGGTGGTCATGGAAGCAACAGTTATCTTCATCAAGGCAATTCAGATTTCATTATTGTAGAATTGTGTTAGATACCAACCCAGTGGAGTAGTAGCTGGAGCTAAATCAAGGGATTGTCATTTTTTTGTCAGATGATTAGGGCTGGCTTGGAAGAGATATGAAAGGGTTGAGCTATGTAAATATTCTCTTTTCAGCAGAAAAAGAAAAGGTCCATCACTGCCATTAAGATGCAGCTTGTTAGCTTGATGAATTTTAAACTATTTAACCTTCGCAATTATATACCTCCACCTATACGCAAGAATATCAGTGCTTTGGGATTATGTCTCCAAGGATTGATACCAAAGCATATTGGTAATTTTGCTTTAAGATAAGATACAGCCTTTCTCTGTCTAGTTAGAACTCTAAAAGGACATGGCATGCTCTGGTTCAAAGTCCTAATTATTAACTTGAATTACAGACTCAGGTAAACACTGGAATACATTTGCTTACGAGTTTTTTTCTTTTACTTTTTTATGGACAATATATGTAATTTTACATTTTAGAGATGATGGTATTCATTCAAGTTATACCATTAATATGTTTATATTTTTATAAACTAGAAGTATATTTGATTTTTATTTACCTATAGGGGACTTGATACATTTAAATAATAGAATGCAACATATTTAAACAGACACACCCCGCCTAATGATTCAAAGAAATTTCTGATGTGTTTATAAATAATATTAAATGCCAAAAAGGGCGGTGTTATTGCTGCTTTTATTAAAATGTGCACTGGACAATTTGCTTTTGTATTGTGATGGTTACCCTGCTAATATTTCTAGTACCTGGCACGTTTTGGGCACTTATTAAACTCATAAATGACAATATATGACACAGAAATTGTTAACTTTAAAAGAATTGCTGAATCCAGAAATAACTCATTAGTTTTAGGAAAAGAAAGGCTCGGTGTGCCATCTAGTGGACATATTTAGCATTCTGGTCATTAAAAATTAATTGTCATTTTTACTCTTCCTCCAAAATGCAGCTTCCTTGACGCATTGTGTCTCTTAGTCCTTTAGCATAGATTGTGCTTGTGTTATATCGTATAATTTTTTTAGTTTTGTAGTGGGTAGCTTTATCTGATTATATTTTAGAAAGTCGTATTTGAAAGTAATCAAAGTCATCAAAAATAAATGGCAACAATTCATTGGTGTGAACTAGGAAACCGGTAAAAATAAAATATAGTAAAATAATCGCCGTATTTCATCAGGACTGAGATCAGTTAAGGCAAAACTTGAACAATAAAAGCAAAACTCCAAGCACACTAATTATTAAACTTCATTATTATGCATATTTTTTTCTGAAGGAATCTAAAAACAATCATTTCTGTTCTCTATAGGTGTGGATGTATAATTTAACAGTTTTACATATTTTAATTTATTGTGGTGGTTTTTTTTGTTTTTCCTTTAGAGAAATCCAAGACCAGTGACTTACCAATTCCATCAAAATTTGGATTATTACAAAGCACGGGGAGCAGACCTCATGAATAAAAGCCGGTAAGTCCCCTTTCTCTGATGATGTAAGTCACAAAGATATTCTCAGAGGTCATCAGAAAATTTTACACATTTGCTGAAAGTAATTTTCCAGATTTTAGCATATCAGTTTGTTAGTACACATAATGAAGCTTTGTTAAATAATTATCATCCAAGTTTTATTAAAGGCATAAGAAAATGATGTACATTGATGTCAGTGGTAAAATGAAAAATTAAATAAATATAAGCATACTTGCTACAGTTTGAAGTTAGACAACTTCGTTTTTCTAACACTAATAAACTTGAATAAATTGTGCCTACTTGTATAATCTCTTTCTAGATTCTTCCTGTTGATTGAAAAAAAGGCAGTTCTATAATATATTTTAAAATTATTTCAGTAACAAAATTAAAATTGGTTTTCCCAACTGTCTTTAGAACTACACAATAAGCATATAAATGCATCTTGTGAGTACATTTGTGATTATATACATAGAAATTTTAAGGGTCACTGTAGGAATAAAAAAACATTAAAATCCTACTTCTTAAAGAAATTAACATTGGCATAAAGGGTTGATGAACAGTTGTGTTCTTTCATAATACCGTACTCAGATGTCTCAAGAGTCAACTTGTCAAACGGAAACCATCTCAAATTAGAATATAATTTCAAAGTTTACTCTAGAAGACAAAAATGTTAGTAATGATAAATGCTGCCAAGTTGTCCAAATTTTCTCCCTTAAGCATTTTACTATGTACTTATATACTTCAGTAGGATTCCAACAGTCTAAATGCATGTTAATGGAGCACCTATATGCAATGTGCTCTGCTCTTATTGGCAAGTTAAAAAGAAGACATAGCTTCTGCCATGTTGGAACTCATAGTCTGAGGGGTGAGAAGAAGTTTACAAGAAAGTGGCTGAATTTAAATTTGAATTTTGAACTCTGTTTTAGTGCACTGTTATTATAAAGTCAACCATCCTTGACTGAAATCTGCTTGTCCCGTATTTTGATGTACCGTGTAATTATGAGACCGGTTCAGTAGCCCATGAGACTTCTGTGAAGCTCTTTATGTTTGTTCATTTCATCTGATTCTTGTTTCATAAATAAAAGGCTATTCCCTCTACTCTCTTCTTTTGTTTATTTTGGCAAGTATTTATTGAGAGACAGACTCTCATTATTCTGGGCACTGGAGATATCCAGTGAACAAACCAAACAAAAATCCCCCGCCCTCAGGAATCTTACAGTCTCATCACTTGTATTTCCTCCCCATTATATCAGATGTTTAGCTTGGTATCGTTAACAGAACAAGGTATTGTAGGATCTTTCTTTATACAAGATATTTTCAGCCAGAGTTCCTTCTACTCCCCTTGTCTCCCCCCATCACCAGGTTATTTTTCACACAACAGCCAAAGAGATCTCAGTTTATAATAGGTCAATTTACATAACGTTAAAGGGCAAGTAGGTGTTATCCATGTAAGCTGGATGTTCGGAACCCTGGTACTGCCTGTATACCAATTTGCTATCTTTTTTCCTAAGGCAAATTCACCAAAACAAAGGCATTTTTTAAAAATGTCCATAATTTAGGGGGAAAGCTTATAATAGTTGAAATTCTAACTCTGTGAAAATGAGTTTAAAATAATTATTAATTGTTTCAATCCCGGTAAAAACATAATACCCCCATTTTAAACCCCTTCAAAGGTTTCCTGTTTATTATCTTTGTAGTGCAGCCTTCTTCCTATGACGCTTCCCTCTGTCTTTGACTTTATCTCCTTCCACTCTCCCCTCTTCTCTACTCCTCTGGAGCCCTATGAGTCGGAATCGACTCAGCAGCAACAAGTTTTTTCTTTGGTATGGAGCCCTGGTGACACAGAAGTTAAGCATTAGGCTGCTAAAGAGCGGTCAACAGTTTGAGCCCACCAGCTCCTCTGTGGGAGAAAGATGTAGCAGTCTGCTTCCATAAGGATTACAGCCTTGGAAACCCTCTGGGACAATTCTACCCTGTCCTGTAGGGTTGCTATGAGTCAGAATCCACTCAAAGACAACAGGTATGCTGCAGCCACACTGTTTCTTAATCTCGCTTGGGGCCTTTGCACTCTGCTCTTCCCTCCTCCTGGGGAATCCCTGTACCTCCATCTTGCCATGCCTTTTTATTATTTAGGGCTCAGCCTACTGTCATTTCAGAGAGCCTGCTCTTGACCTCCCTGATTGTCTTCTTTTCCTCAGTGACTCTATCCCATTGCCCGATCTTACTATCTTCATAGCATTCATTGCTAACTAATGTTACAGAATTCATTTAGGTATTCATCAACTTCCCCACTAAAATATAAGCCTCCTGAGGACAGGCACTTTGTTTCACTCACCTAGGACAATGCCTGGCATAGGGAAGGCATTCAACTAATTTGTATGTATACATGGATTATCTTTCTACATTTTTTTTCAGCATCTGCTTTTTTTTTTTTTTTTTCAAAAAGGAAATGGGCCATACCCTTTCCTTTCTACTCTCCATGTTTTTATCTTTCTTCTATTTAGTTTTCTCTCCCTGGATTTTTCTTCTGCAAAATGTTGGTTCTTTTTTACATGTATCCTTTTAAGTACTTGGAGATTCTTATAACACAGTATCATTTTGATGATTGGACGGAATATTTTTCATCAGCTTGTTGCAGTACAAAAGCTTAAGATTGAAATGGAACCAAATGAAATATAGTGTGAGATGGAGAAAGCATCACAGACCAGTGAGTAAGGTAAGAGTTAATGAATGGAGGTGGGAAAATTGGCAAATCATCTTAAAAGGTATCAACCTACAGCCTCACCACACACCAAAATAAATTCCAGGTGAATCAGAGTGCAGTCAAACCCAGATGAGAGTAAAACACAAATGCCTATCTGATCTCTAGTTACTTGAAGCCCTTTTAACCTTAAAAGTAATGGAAGAAATCACAAAGAAAAAGACTGATGGTTTGGTTGTACTATGCAACAAATATTTTTAACTAGATATGTCAAAAACAACATAAACTGAATCAAAAGACAAACAGAAAATTGGGAAAATATTTGCAGTAGATGTGACTGACAAAATATGGTGTCATTAATGTATAAAGAACTTCCGTAGCTCAAAGAGACACAAGATCCTGTCTCAGTGGCCATTCCATCTCATGCCATGTTCTACAGGATCCTCCTTCTCTGCCTCTAAACATGGGGCTTCTTTTCTTCTCTGTCTGTAGCATTCCCTAGAGGATCTCATCCCAGGCTCATGGCTTTAAATGCCATCTATGGCAGAAGGGTCCTAAATTTACATCTCTAGTTTGACCTCTTCTGTTGAACTCCAGACTTATGTATCCCACTACCTACTCAATATCTCCTCTTGGATGTCTCAAATTTAATACTTCCCAGACTGAACTCTTGACATTCCACTCCCACAAGCCTGTTATTTCCCCAGCATTTCTCCATCACAGTAAATAGCACTGCTCAGTTGATCAAGCTAAAACCTTGGATTTGTGCTTGACTCCTCTTTTTCTCTCATACCACACAGAGTCCATCAGCAAATCCCTATGAAGTGTATCCTGAAACAAATCTCTTTTCTCCCTCTGCACTGCTGATACCAAGTCACCATTGTGGCTCATCTCAGCTACTGTAGTCTCCTAACTAATCTCCCTTCTTCCTCTACTCTCTCCTGTGGGCCCTTTTCCACATAGCAGCCAAATTAATTCCTTAGCATAAGTCAGGTCATACGACTGCACTGCTCAGAGCCCTGCAATGACTTCTCAAAACTCTCAGGATAAAATCCAAAGCCTTTTCAATGGCTGCAAGGTAGACCCTATGTGATGTGGCCTCCCACTATCATCTCTCCAACCTCTTTTGCTACCACCACTCTCCCCTGTTGTTCACTGTGCTCCAGCCACACTGACCTGCTTACTGCTTCTCAAGCACACAATCATGTTTCCACTTCAGGAGCTTTGCACTTGCTTTTCCCTCTGCCTAGAATGTTCTTCTTCAAGAACCCACATGGTGCAGTCTCTCACTATGCAGTCTCTGTTCAAATATTATCTCCTCAGAGAAGCCCTCTTTGGCCATTCTGTCTAAAGCAATGGACCCATTTACTCTCTGTTCCTTTACTCAGCTTTGTTTTGTTTTGTTTTCATAGCATTTTCATACTTGAAATTTTTTTTTTGTTACCTTTTTTTGTATTTTGTGTTTTTGTTGTTTATTTCTTGCCCTAAAATGTCATCTCTGCATGTTTGTTTTATTAACAGTTGTATCCCCAACACCTAGAATGGTGCCTAGAATATAGCAGGCACTCAGTTAAAGAACAGTTGCAAATAATATTTGAAAGGCTGTTCAAGCTCATATGAGTTAAAGAAATGGAATTAAAACAATAAAGTACCATCATCACCTTTCAGATTAGCAAGTTAAAAACAAATGAGAGCAGCCAGCGTTAGCGAAAGTGCATAAGTACCGTTAGTCATTAGTTGAGGGAGTATAAATTGAGACAAGCTTGATAATCTCCAGAGGAGCCCTGGTGGTGCAGTGGTTAAGTGCTCAGCTCCAACTCTATATGGATCCCTTATACTCACTGTGTTATTCCCTGGAGGTTTGTTTATTGAAAGGAGTCCTGGTGGTGCAATGGTTAAGCAGTCGGCTTCTAACCAAAAGTTGGTGGTTTGAACCCACCAGCCATTCCATGGGAGAAAGATGTGGCAATCTGCTTCCATAAGGATTACAGCCTTGGAAACCCTATAGGGCAGTTCTACTCTGTCCCATAGGTTCATCATGAGTTGGAATCGACTCGATGGCAGTGGGATTGTTTTCTTGTTTTTTTTTTTGGGGGGGGGTTTGTTTATTGTGCTCATTGTAGCTATGAAACAATTGGTAAAGTTCCTGTTTAGCTACTGAAGACCTAAGGTGCTTTTACCAGGCTTGGCCTTCTACCATAATTAGTGTGACTACAACTTTCTTAACATTAGGAATTTATTAAAGAGTTGGTACATTGGGGCTGTCACTAGATAGCAGGAAGGAGAGGGGAATGATCCAGAAGGGATACATATACATATGTATATACACACACGCACACACACACACACTCATGGGGGAACACCTAGAAGTAATCAAGAAGTAGAGGTTAGACAAGAGACAGCCAGGGGCTGACATCTGCTAAACAGAGGGCTAATACCTGCTACATCTATGGCAATGGACTTCTATTTGTGTTGTATATCCAAGTAAGGGATAAGGGATGAGGATGCAAAGATGGCATGTGATTTCATGGATAAGAATATCTCCAGAAATCAAGTCTGATTTCTCTTCTCTGCTTTACCATGGATTGCTATAATTAAGTCTTTAAAAGCAAGTGCCTAGGTATTTTAGTGATAGATTTTCCATTACGTGCATGGGTAATATTCACTGTGCTCTGATTTCACTTGCTTGCATATTTTTTTTTAAAAAAATGGGAAATGACATTTTCTTATTCATTCAACTTTTGAGCTCAGAATGACAATTTAACACTCCAATTTTGCTCCAATTTTGTCCTTAAATAACCAGAAATTGCTGCTATAAAAAAATACATCTAAATTGTGACCAGTCTTCGGAAAGACCCATCTAATCTATTTAAGAATCTGTGACTACTAAATACCCAACTGAGTAGTCACAGAAAAGAATTTCACCATTTTTAAAGACTGCAATCTCTTTTTCTCTCCTTGTATTTTAATTGTGGTATATATATATATATAAAACAAAGCTTTTGCCATTTAATCATTTTTAAGTATACAATTCAGTGACATTAATTACATTTACCATTTAGACTACAATCTATATTAAGAGTAGAATCACATTCCTTCTTTATTTCAGAACATGCATGGATTTTCAAAATGTTTTGAAAATGACACAAAACAGTTCCTCAAACGTGTAATTCCTTCCCTTATCCAGAGGTGATAAAATAAATGCTGCCTGGGCTGTCAGTAGTGCCTCAAAAGCATATGTCACTTTATTAGTGGTGCCTTTTTACAGGCTTCACAGCTAGAGGTCCTTTAACTGCTTAAGCAATGTCATATCACCAAAAGTAGGTACCTGGTTTGATTATGTGAGACCTTGATAGAGGTGGAAGAAACCAAGTTTTGTTCCTTGGTGTCTCTACTCAGCAGATCAACAGTAACATTCTTTGTGCCAACCTTCCCAGCTTTTCTCTGCCCACATCAGAGTTTAGTTTAAATTACCTTAATTGATATCAATAGTGAAAGATTCCAAAAATAAATCTGGCAGCTAGGGGCTTTGCAGAAGGCCTCTTGTCAGAACTTCTGCCTGGGATCTAAAAGGAAGCCAGGCTCCTGGGAAACAAGATTCTAATAAAGAGGATACATCTGAAGATGCATCCCACATCTCTCAGCTGGGCACCATTTGACTGTGAAGTGATGGCACCCATTCTGACCCCAAGTGTGCCTGGAGGCTGATAATCCCCCTTTTTCCTGGGGATCAGGATCTGCCTCAGATTCGGAGGGTTCCTGAGCACCTGGCCTAACCAAAGTGTCCTGAGAAAGTGCAGGTTCCCAGGAAGCACGAGGATCTTTCCAACAATTGTAATCTTATGCTAGAATAGGATCTCTGTGAGGTAAGAGACCACATCCATCTTCCTCATCGCTGTTTCCTCAGTACCTGACACACGGAAGGAATTCAAATATTTGTGAAAGGAATGAAGGCTTTTTAGCTTCAAATGAAGAATAAGTCATATGCCTAGAATGATATCTTACCTGACTTTGACCTCCCCTGGATGTCTGGGTCTGCATCATAGAATGTTCATTTTCCCAGTGCCTAGCACAGTACCTGGCACTGTTTATAGTATTCAGTAAATTTTTAGTTCAGTGGCTGAATAAATAGTGTTTTGAATACCTAAAATGCATTATAAGATTATTTTGGATAATTTTCATTTATATGGCCAGCAATTTTTTTTAAATTAGGCTTTATTATATTTACTGACATAATGACTGCATCTTCTCCAGAGATATTTTATTGCTAAAATATGGTAAAGAAATCATGTGCTGATAATGTTCCCTAAGCCATGAACCCAAGAAATCCATAGTTATCAGTACTAGTAGTTAATTGGCTAATTGGAATTTCACAGGACGCTGATAGCTGTATAACAGTAATTTTGTGATATTTTTGTGCTCAAATAACTATGAGTTAGTGCTATAAACACAACTATACCTGAAATGCCTTTTCTGTTGTATCAAGGAGAGTTGTTAATTCCTAACCAATTGGTGTAAAATGGTAACACTACCTTGTATCTAGTCCAGAATAAATAGATCTTCTTCCTTTCTTTCTTGTAAATTTAGGTATAATTTATCTATAATACACAGATCTTGAATGCTCAGTTTGATGAGTTTTGACAGTTGTATGTACTGTGTAACCAGAATCCAAAACAAGATATAGAATATTTCCTTCACCCCAGCGTTCTCTCGTGTCTTTACCTTGGTTAAAAATCAGTTGACCATACGTATGTGAGTCTGTTTCTGGGATTTAGTTCCATTTATCTGTAGGTTTATCCTTTCTCTAAGGAGCCCTGGTGGTGCAGTGGTTAAGTGCTCTGCTGCTAACTGAAAGATTGGTGGTTGGAACCCACCAGTGGCTCCACTAGAGTAAAGACCTGGCAGTTTGCTCTCGTAAAGATTACAGCCTAGAAAACCCTGTGGCGCAGTTCTGCTCTCTCCTATAGGGTTGCTGTGAGTCGAAACAAACTTAGGCACACAGCAATAGCAACAACAATCCTTTCTCTAATACCACACTAACTTGATTATCTAGCTTAATAGCAAGTCTTGATTGTAAGATAGTCTAAGTCTTCTAACTTCTTTTTCATTGTTTTGGCTATTCTAGGTTTTCTGCATTTCCATACAAATTTTAAAATCAACTTCTCAAGTTTTGTAAAATTATTGGGGTTTTTATTGGAATTGCATTAAATCTATAGATCAATTTGGAAAGAACTGACATCTTACCATTACTGAATTATCTAATCCATGAACGTGGACTGTCTCTTCATTTACTTAGGCTTTCTTCCCTGGGGGTACAAATGGTTAACATGTTCCACTGCTAACCAAAAGACTGGAAGTTCAAGTCCACCTAGAGGCACCTCGGAAGAAAGCCCTGGCAATCTACTTCCAAAAAATCAGCCATTGAAAACCTTATGGAGCACAGTTCTACTCTGACACACATAGGGTCAGCATGAGTCGGAGTTGATTCACCAGCACCTGGGTTTTTTTGGTTTTGTTTTTTCTTTAACTTCTCTCAGCCGTGTTTTATAGTTTTTGCTGTAGAGGTCTTATAGATTATTTTACTTAAGTGAAAATAAATTATTCTTTTATTTTCCTGTATCCAACCTGTACCCTCCTATGCTTGTATTTTTTATTTTTGGGCTCACACGTTTCTTTATACTTTATTTGCTCCTGCACAGCTGCTTTAAAACCTTAATAGCTGATTTTTGATATATTTTTAGCTGCAGCTATTTGTGATTTTTTTTAAAAAATTGTGTAGTTAATAGTGATTCTCCATGTGGAGAAAGAGAGATTAAAAGGGTACAACTCCCAAGCTGGTGGGCATTGCAGAATTATAACCTCTCCCAATCTGATCTGTTGCCCTAATTGCAAGAATTCCCCAACCCCTAAAGACTTTTCAATTCTGAACCACATCCCTCAGGTACATTGGGGCAGAAAATAATTGAAAAACTACCAGTCTAGAAATGGAAACCTCAATATTTATTCCTAGAGATATGTCTTAAGAATTTTCTCTAACAATTTTATGTACCATGATTAGTGCATAATTGTTTATTATTTGTTATGTTAATATATTAGTTTGCTAGGGTTCACTTAATAAAATATCACAAACCAGGTGGCTTATAAGAACAGAAATTTATTGTCTTGTAGTTCTGGAATCTTGGAGCCTGAAATCAGGGTGTTGGCCACATAGATTCCTTCTGAGGGCTCTGAGAGAATCTGTTTCATGCCTCTCTTCTAGCTGCTGGTGATGGCCAGTAATCCCGGTGTTCCCTGACTTGTAGATGCACCTCACTTAGCCATCATCTTTCTGTCTTTGTGTATCTTCTCCTTTTTTATTTTAAGGACACCAGTTATAGAGGATTAAGACCCACCCTACTGTAGTATTACCTCATGTTAACCTAACTGATAACATCTTTAAAGACCCTGTTTCCAAGCGGGGTCACATTCACAAGTACAGGAGGTAGGACTTCAGTGTATCATTTGGGGGGACACAATGAACTCCGTAACAGTTAGTTTAACCAAGATTATTGTGTTTGGACCCAGTTAGGTAAACCTCATAGTCTATCTTATATCCAGCATATTATCAGTGCCAACCTTTTTCATTCCTAACAAGCTCTACTCCTTTTGCTTCCCATCACATTGACAAAAAAAAAAAAAAAAGTTTACTTTACACACATAAAAGAATCATAGTCTTTATAGCTGAAAGGAAGCATGTTTTCCTTGAAACTCACACTCCTATGGAATAAGTAATAGCATGCTAACTTTCATCATTTAGTTTTATTAAATACCTATAAGAAATCCAGAGCTCTTTGAGATGTGGAATGAGTTCATTTTCAAAGATAACAGAAACCTCACAATATGGTAAGCAAATTAAAATTAGATATAGATGTCTTTTCTTCAAAGCAAATTTGATACTCTCAACTTTTAAGTTACAGAATTAAGAAAGTTGGAAACCAATTTATTTTAAAGAATTTAAAACCTTTAACATACAGAATTTTTAAGTAGGAGTACATCATGAATGTTAGTTTAGATATTAGAATTATTTTGAAAAGTATTGTGTTTCAGCTTTGACAGTCATTTTAAATTTTCAAATAGCAGATCGATGTCTATAAGCATGGAAGAAATAAATATGAGCCATAATCCACTCCAAGTAGATCAATAATGATAGACTAGGAAGACACAGAGATGCAAAGAGGATATTGTTTCTATCCAAAAACCAGTCATACAAGTGTTTTCTTTTTTTTAAGGGTATCAACATACTTTTTCCAATTATTCTTTACGCTTATGAAAATAGTTTTAGAAGAGGTTATATGTCTTTGGGGTAGAAAAAAAAGTATAGGTAGAATTAGGTGGGAATATGATAAAAGGAGACTATAATAGGAAGAAAATAGAGAAAAAAAAGGCCCAGAAAGCAGATAAACAAAGAAGAGAGAGGAGGAGCAAGTGTGAGAACAGAGAGGCAGGGCAAACAGATAGGCCCTTAAATTTGAATATGGGATTTGGTCAACATTCCTCACAGGCGGAGGCTAACATCTCCAGTTGCTGATGAATCGATTCCAACTCATGGTAACCCTATAGGACAGAGTAGAACTGCCCTTTAGGATTTCCTAGGCTATAATACTTATGGAAGCAGACTGCTACATCTTTCTCCCGAGGAGTGGCTGGTGGGTTCGAACCACCAACCTTTGGGTTAACAGCCAAGCTTGACCACTGCACCACCAGTTCTGCCTCTCAACCATGCTTGAAAATGATTTTCCAACCCTACTTATATAATTTCAGGGATGAAGCACTTATTATTTTAAACGGAGCCTGTTTTATCTCAGTTTTTAAAGCTGTACCAAAAAAGGGCTGCTCTCCTTCATGACAGTCCTCCCAGTATCAGAGGACTTCCTTCTCAGTTCCTTCAGCCATTCCTCTTCCAACATGATTTTCAGACCTCCTCACTGCCACTCCCCTGTTTTATAGAGACAACATTCATTCCTACCAGAAGTTAATTCATCACCAAAAACTGACTGCCATAGTTGTATACTTATCTCCCACAATACAAGCACTCATCTACTATAATGCTGCCCAAGAATCTAATTTTCTTCAGCATCATCACTGTGGGCTTATACTGACCAAACCAAAATATTAGTGCTTGGGAGTTTGCTTGATTTGTTTTAATATGAACCCATGTATTTAATCCATGCTTCCTCTCTTATACTCAGTATGTAAATGTTAAAAAAAAATACCTAAGTGCATAAACTAATATTTAAATGTTGTCTGTTTAATTTATCTCTCGTGCCAGCCTATTGAGATTATTTTAAATTTTTATCTGATATATTAGCTGTCTCCACAGACTTTCATCAAAAATTCAATAAGCACATGTTCTTTTCTTCAAGTCACAAAATTGTAGAATCTTCTATCTAAAAGAGACTCAAAATATCATATGATTTATGTAATTCAGCCCTCTTGTTTTAGGGATGAGGAAATTTAGGTCCAGGTAGGGTAACTGACTCTCCCAAGGTTACACAGCTCATTGACAGAACGTTAAAATCTGAAAAAAGTGGGGGGGGAATATTAAATAGGCAATAGACAAGTGGTATCTTGGGTGAAGGGT
>NW_004444072.1:2607482-2659848 GCF_000243295.1 Trichechus manatus latirostris | reverse complement strand
GAGCAGGACTGTGAACCAAGCCTGAGACACATACTGTTACCAAGAGCCCTTGATAGATGCTAGAATATTGAACAATACAGTTGGGGTACAGTCATTCAGTTATAACCAAGCATGCATCATCCTCCATTTTATACACAGGTAATGACATACCTTGACGAAATGTAACAGATCTTACCACTATTAGACAGGAAATAGAGTTGCCTTGGCATGACTTGTGTTTAGTGAACCATACTGGCTACTTGTAACAAGCTGCGTGCATTTCTAAGTAATTGGTAAAAATATTATAAGCTGTTGTTGCTAGCCTTTAATTTTTTCAAGGGACTGATGTCAATTTTAAGTTTGTGGTTCCTACAATCCAGAACACTTATATTGTGCTCATGTGGAACCTGTACATAGACCAAAAGAGGCAGTCGTTAGAACAAGGGGATACTGTGTGGTTTAAAATCAGGGAAGGTGTGCATCAGCGTTGTATCCTTTCACCATACTTATTTGATCTCTATGCTGAGCAAGTAATCTGAGAAGCTGGACTATAGAAGAAGAACATGGCATCAGGATTGGTGAAAGACTCATTAACAACCTGTGATATGCAGATGATGCAACCTTGCTTGCTGAAAGGAAAGAGGACTTGAAGCACTTACTGATGAAGATCAAAGACCACAGCCTTCAGTATGGATTATACCTCAACATAAAACAGAAATCCTCGCAACTGGAGCAATAAGCAACATCATGATAAACAGAGAAAAGATTGAAGTTGTCAAGGATTTCATTTTACTTGGATCCACAAACAACCCCTAGGGAAGCAGCGGTCAAGAAATCAAACAACATATTGCACTGGGCAAAACTGCTGCAAAAGACCTCTTTAAAGTGTTGAAAAGCAAGGCTGTTACTTTAAGGACTAAATCGCACCTGACCCAAAACTTGATATTTTCAGTCACCCCATATGCATGTGAAAGCCGGACAATGAATAAGCAAGACCAAAGAAGAATTGATGCCTTTGAATTACAGTTTTGGCAAAGGATATTGAATATACCATGGACTGCTAAAAGAACAAACAAGTTTATCTTGGAAGAAGTACAGCCAGAGTGCTGCTTGGAAGCAAAGATGGCGAGCCTTCATCTCCCGTACTTTGGACATGTTATCAGGAGGAACCAGTCCCTGGGGACGGACATCATGTTTGGTAAGGTCAGCAAAAAAGAGGAAGACCCTTGACGAGATGAATTGACACAGTGGCTGCAACAATGGGCTCAAACACAGCAACAGTTGTGAGGATGGCACAGGACTGGGCAGCGTTTCTGCTGTGTTGTACATGGGGTCACTATGAGTTGGAACCGACTTAAGGGCATCTAACAACAACAACATAATCCTTTTGAAGAAATCAGAACATTTCTCTACTTCCATCCTTCTGATGTTTCTGTTTTTATTCAGTGAAACCAAACCAAACCCATTGCCCTTGAGTCAATTCTGACTCATAGCGGCACTATAGGACAGAGTAGAACTGCCCCATAGGGTTTCCAAGGAGCGGCTGGTGGATTCAAACTGTCGACCTTTTGGTTAGCAGCCAAATGCTTAACTATTGCACCACCAGGACCCCGGTAAAACCCAAACATCTGAAATTTTATAATGCACCTAAATAACAGTTGAGTCAAAGAGTAAATCAGAAATAAACAACAGACTATTTTGAAAATGGAGGGTGGAGGAGGGAGACTTGGATGCCATTGTTATAATCAGATTCAAATGTTTAGTTTTAAAAACTTTCATTGGAAAAAGGAAGGGATGAATAAGTGAATGAACAACCCAAACATTCAATCGTAGGGAAGACAGGGAAAGAAATAACAAAGAAAAATATAAATTAGAAAGCAGAGAAAAATAAATTGAAAACTGATACTTTGACAAAAATATAGACAAATTTCTTACATTTTTATTTTGAAAAGTAAACTAGTTTTAGATATTTAATATCAGGCCTTAAAATAAAAATACAAATAAAAAGGAAATAAGATGGTGTTAAGATTTGGGTACAGGAGAAGGAAAGGTATAGAGAATTTTTAAAGAGGTGATGTGGTTTTAAAAGCTTCAGAACCTGATTGAAAACAGGTTGTGGCACTGGCAGTTAAGAAGCCATTGGGAACCCTGGAAGCTTTTTTGGGCGAGTGCAGGTTAGAAAGACAGACTGCAAGAGATCAAGGCAGCAAGAGTCAACCACTTCCAGAGTTTCAGAAACCAAACAAAGGGGCCCAGCAATGATGCCAGGTCAGTGTTGGTTTCTGGTACAGGTGTTTTCAAGCATTTCAGGAAATGCTCCTGTTACTATGATTTAACCTGCTAAAGAAAGTTGTGCTAGAGTGAGTTCTTGACACAATTTCAAAACAGTCCCTCCTAGATGGTACTATTTGTAATAACAGTATGTTGTAGGCAGTAGTAATGAGAGACTGATTACACAGAAGTGATCACTCATTAGATTTGATATTCAGTGTCTTGTTAACTGCAAATTCCACTTGCTGTTTATTTCAGTACTATTTATACACACATTGAGCTCCATCTTTAATCCAATCCAGTCCGCTCTGTCCATAAGATCTCTGATGACTGTATTTTCATTAATTTAGCATACATGACTTAATAGTACATATCACAGCCAATAATAAACTGTTGAAAATTGTTCTATGTTTCATTTGAAGAATACTACCCCTCATATTTCAGATCTAAATTAGCTAACCTTGCTCAAACCATTAGATTAAAACTTATCATGCCTGACTGAGAAAGATGCAATGGATAGCATGCTTTCCTTGAAGTACGTAGTTTACAGGTCTTTATATCTCAAAAATGCATACAGTTGGCTTGAATGGTTGTTTTTGCAAAGAAAATATTCTTCTGGAAACAGTTGGTAGTGGATGAGGGAGAAAATCATTAAAAAAAACCATTCAAAAAAGGAAAGCTATGTTCATCCCGTTTTAAGAGCTATTCCGATGAAAAATTGCTCGGCATGCACTTGATCTATATGTTTTTCATGGTTATTAGTAACAAAGATGCATTAACCATATTCTCTTGATAATGCTCTAGCAGTTTCTTAGTACTTTTATCAACATATAAATTCTACAGCTGGCAGTATGGGAATTTGACTAGTACATTTTTGTTTATAAAAAAGGGTAACAACATTATAACTTCTTCATATTTGTGAATTATGAATCTTGACTTGCAGACAAGCAACACTAAAATGTAACACAACTGCAATATCATGATAACTCTTCTTTCTACTGTCACTCACAAGAAATGGGAATGCAGGCAGGCTGCTGACTGGAATACAGTGCCGGAGGTGAATGCCTCCTTCATCCAGAATTGATGGGTTCCTTTCATGGCATTCATTCATTCTTCTCTGTAAACATGTATTGAGTACCTTCTCTCAGCTAACCACATAGTATCTCTAAGATGAGAATGCTCTACTTCATTAGAAAGCAGCTGGAAACTGAAAATAAGTGGGCATAACCTCTGCATATTCTGAACTCCACTAAGAAACTTTATTTTCAGGAATTTTTGGAAGAGCATTAAATAGCTAATTCTTTAAAGATAAAACTTGATGCAAAGGGAGCTATTTGAAAAATGATTTTTTTTCACATTTCGTTAAGTTATAAATGAATAGGTCTTTTTTTTATAAAGCTGAATTTCAGGTTTTAAACTCCAAAGAAATCTAAGTCTCCAATACCTAGCCCATAATATTAGTACTATTAGAAAAAACTTTATGGAAGGAAGAAGTATGGTACTCTTTCTCTTGTTATTATAGAACCATGGATCAGCTCTGTTTTAGAGCTGTATTAGTAATGCCAAGGATACAGCTATCATATAAAAAGGAGGAGAATTACTTTGGAAGTGCTGCCAGGTAGATATGGGAGAAGGAAATGTAGTAAAACTCAAGTTAACCAAAATCAAATAAGTGGATCCCTCAAACTTGGTTTTTAGTTTCCACTTTTATGAAAAGAAGCAAAGTGTGAGAAAATAAACTTCTATTAATGATTTGGGTGATAAAAATACCAACTTTGGTATTATTGTGGGGTTGGATTACCTCCTACACCTACAGTAATTTATAATCATAACTGATCTTCACGATACTAGCTCTGAGATACTACAAGATTATGAATCATTTGGAAAATAAAAGTTCATTTAACAACTATTTTCTTGATGTCCTCCATTTGCTGATACAGTGATAGCACAGGCATGCCAGCATGGCACACTGTGGAAGCCAAGAAGGGGTGGGGGGGATAGGAGTTAAGGGAATTGGTTGCTGCTAAAAGATAGGGTAAAATAAGAATGGACTTTTTGATCTGCATGGAAGAAGTCATTGGAGACCTTGAGGAGTGGTTCCAGAGCAACGGCCACAACCAGATTTAGTGGGCCAAAGACTGAGGAAAAAGGAGTAGCAAGTTAAGATACCTCCTTCAAAAAAATAGGCTGTGAGTAAGAAAGAAATGACTGAAGAAGAATGAGGGTTCAAAGGAAAAGTTACACGTACATACACGTGTGTGTGCATGCGTGCGTGCGCTAATGGGAATGATACAGTTGAGAAAGGAGCAAATGATGGTCCAGGGGAGGAGGACTGCAGGAGCAACAATCAGAGATGATATCCAGAGCACAGAGGGAGAGATTGGCCATGGCTAGCAGCAGGGACTCTTCTTCCACTGTGGCAGGTGAAAAGACAGACTAAGGTAGATGGGAGGCATTGGGGCTCAGTGGTAGAATTCTCACCTTTTATGCAGGAGTCCCCGGTTCGATTCCCAGCCAGTACACCTCATGCAGCCACAACCCATCTGTCAGTGGAGGGTTGTGTGTTGCTATGATGCTGAACAGGTTTCAGCAGAGCTTCCAGCCTAAGACAGACTAGAAAGAAAGGCTTGATGATCTTTTTCAGAAAATCAGCAAATGAAAATCCTGTGGACCACAACAGTCTCAGCCACAACCTGATCATGGGGATGGCTCAGGAACAGGCAGTGTTTCCTTCCATGTGTGCTGCATCTGCATGAGTTGGGGACCAGCTCAAGGGCAGCAGAAACAACCACCATAGATGCAGTCGCCATTTAACAAATACTAATAAAGTGCCTCTAATGTTCTAGGCACTGAAAATGTAGCAGTTTGCGAAAGAGACAAAAATTCTTGCCATCATGAAACTTACATTTGAAAGGGGATTGGAGGAGGTAGACAAATAATAACCAAATAAGTAAAATACATGGTATGTCAGATGATGAAAAATGCTATCAAGAAAAGGGAAAGGGGAAGGGAGATGGGGAGTAGTGAGGTGGGTGGGGCTGGGTTGAAGCTTTAATGACCTGGACACTTGACATAACTTCTATGAATTTACTTCATGACTCTCAGACACATTTATTTTTCAAAATGAGATTAAATTTGACTTGGTTCCAATGTGCCAGGGCATATGGAAAATCTACTTGGAGCCTGCTTCGCAGGTGCCCCCTTCTGTGAGCACCCCAGGGCTTACCCCTTTATAACCCTTACCTCACATTTTAATCATACATTTATGTATGTGATTATTTGATTAAGAATTTTCTCTCCTACTAGACTGGAAGCTTCATGAGGGGAACTATGTTCTAGACAGTTGTGTCCCCAGAACCTAGCACAAAGTTGGCATGTAATAGGCTCTGTTTGTTGAATGAATGAGAAGTACGAAGACTGTTTTCCACAAGCCACATTTTTAAGAATTTGATTAGTATTTTGTTTTTGCTTCTCACTATATGTAACTGTAACGGACCTAGCAAATGGCCTTTTTCAAAGCAGATAAGATACGTTTTTATACCAATGCAGTATGTGAAGTAGAGGTGTCTTCTCATTTAAATAATGTCTCTTCACTTAATTTCTGTTTTATTTTCCAGGACCAATGCCAAAGGTGCTCCCTTGAACATAAATAAGGTCTCCAATAGCCTGATTAATTTTGGAAGGAAGTTGATTTCCCCAGCAGTGGCCCCAGGCAGTGCGGGTGGCCCTGTACCTGGTGGCAGCGGCGGCAGCTCCTCCACCGCTGGGATTCCCACCCGGACCTCAGCAGAGGCCCCGAAGCCTCATTTACAGCAGCAGCAGCAGCAGCAGCAGCAGCAGCAGCAGCAGCAGCAGCAGCAGCAGCAACAGCAGCAACAGCAGCAGAGGCTGATGAAATCAGAAAGCATGCCAGTGCAATTGAACAAAGGTAAGGAAAAAATACTAGTAAATCCGAAGAAAACATGCTGTATGCCCGGGACTTCCTCACCTGCCTATCCAGCCTGCCAGAAATACAAATGAATGCAAAACTTAGTAAATAAGATGCTATATTTTTATTCTTTTTAATTTGGAATATCAGATCCTGTGGTTTTCTTAATTAAGAACGTTTTATGAAATAAGTTAAGATTTTTTTATCATTTATATCCTAGTATATAAACACGTTTATATCTTATGAGTACCCATACAGTATGAAGGCACAAGCTATCAGAACTCAGAACTTGAGATCAGTTGACTCTGTTCTCTACCAACTTTGTATAAAAATGCTCTGACTAGAATCGGGATGGAAGTGCTAGTACCATGAGCATTACTAGTCATAGCATTCACCAGTGTGGTGCGGTGGTGTAGAGGAAGCTTACCATCAGCCTTACCATCTCTGACCCAACTGCTTCACCTCTGAGGAATACAGGCTAGAACCTTAAGGGAAGAAAAAGCTAAATAAAATCTTGGGCAGCTGAAATAACTGTATGAGTCCATGCACTAAACGTTAGAACCATAGAATGTTAAGAGCAGAGGAAAACTGAGAGAGCCTCCTGTCCGTATCTCTCATCGTATGAGGGAGAGCAAGCGCCTGCCCAAGGTCACACAGCTTATTGTAGCACTCCTGCTACTGAGACTCAGGTAGGCTCACTTCTGTCAGGGCCCTTTCTAGTGCCTCATCTCCCTCGTGTACCTTACTCATAAAAAAGCTCTTCAGGTTCTTACTCAGAACATTTGTACTCTTAATTTTTACTTATTTTCAAAGAGACAGTGTATTAGCTCCTCCTATTCATAGAAACAGCTACATTTATTTTTAATGGTAGGACTCTGCTATCTGTGCTATTCAAAACCAAAACCAAACCCATTGTCATCAAGTCGATTCCAACTCATAGCTACAGAAACAAGAAATAGTAACTTAATGGCAGAAAATCTACAAAAAGCAACTCTGTAAGACCTCACAGAGCATACAAGTCTGGGACCGTTTAGTGTTGGGGCAAACATCCTGACACCTGCCTCATTCCTGTCTTAATGGGATCCCTACGTTAAGCAATGTTTACTAACTAGTGTTGACAATAACACTAGTAACGTTGAATCAGTAAGAAGATTGTAAACAATGTTCCATATACTCTGTTAAAGAAGAGATTGCACCCAAAATTATGAAAATTTTAAAGTATAGACATTTAAAATGGTAAACTTAAGTTATATGGATTTTATTTCCCACTGATGCAAGATAACGAATATTACTCAATAGTGAGTATGTGTATACGTGTAGTCCTTCATTGGTTATATCACATTTTCTCTTTTCTATAGTTTTTTGCCTATAGGAATATTAAACAATATAATTAGTATTTAAATTTTATTAGAATATTCAATTTACCTTATGTAAGAATATCTTGTTTAAATTAAATTCTTTCCTGTTTAATGTAGAGCTGTCACACATGATTTAAAGAAAAGGAGACTTCAAATCATTAACATGTTTTAAATGTATTTTAACGCCAGGAGACATGCCCACTTCTAGAATGAAAATGAATGTTATTTTCTGTATTTCTTAATTGTACTGTTTTATTGTTCTAAACAAATACGATTTCAATATTGCTTTGATAGCAAGCCGTAGTCAGTAGTAATTCTAACTGATGGCAGGCAAATGAGTCAGAGAATCTCTTAATGCTGTAGCTTAAATTTTCTGAGGAACCAAGCCAAATGACTATAGAAATATAAAGTTGTGTCTCTAAGGAAATGTCAAGTATTAATATCACAGTAAGTGAGAAAGGAAGTGCATGAAGATGGAACAACTGATGAAAACCAAGTCCCCAGTTATAAGGAGACAACAGAGCACTTAAGCAAAGTATTTGGAACATGAGGATCACTAGGGCTTTTGTAACTCATCCCTGTGCTGAGAGAAAGTGGCCTTGTTTGGCAACTCGTCTGTCTTTTTATTTATGGTTCATACTTCTCATGTCAATCTCCCAAAGAAGCTTGTCTGCTTTTGTATTCAAAGATGAATATTCCTGCTAATGTCCTCCCTGCAGAGAGGTTTGAATAAAATAGAGTAAAAGGCGGAGTTTATAGAAGTAGAAGCTAGTGTGGCTGGATGCTCTCCCTCCATTCACCCACCGTGGGACCGTCAGCAAAACCCTGAAGCTCTCTGACCCTTGGTTCCCTCACCATGAAATAAGGTTTGGACTGATCCCTGTGGAGCCTCTCAGCTCTAAAAATCTATGGTTCTTTTGGTGAAAGATATGTTTGTTAACTCTACCATGAAAAACAATTCTCCAACTTTGGTTCTTTATGCTGGTATCTCCACTCTGCCGCCACACTGACAAATCTGCAAGTGTGGCACCTGGTCCCAGAGACGAGTGAGCACAATATTTAGCCTGTCAGGAGACTTGTGCTGGGATATGACCTCTAGCTATCCCAGAGTGGTCATCTGCTTAGTGCCTTTAAGGAAAGATAATGTAATGGCCGTTTTACTGTTCTCTACTAGAAAAATTTGGAAGTTGTTTTGAAGAAATGGTTGTTTATGAGGAGGAAAAGTGCATATGGTTTTCATAGATTAGTTAACTCTTGATTATTTGTGCTTACATTGGGAACAGTTACATGGAAAATGCAAAATTCACGTATGTATTGCTTGAAATGCATTCTCGTGTGGTTTGTGTATGTGTTGGGATGGGGTAGTGAAGGAGGAAGAGGCCGCACAGATGTTCGCCCCTGATTTTCTGGGTGAGATTTAATATTAAGATGGGCTTTCAGTCTCTAAATGTTCACTAATAGGTGATTGAGAAGCAGCAGAATAAAATGGGGCCAAACATAGGATTGAAAATCTCTAGCAGATACACAGAATATAGGCACACCGTTTATCAGTGAATTGAGAGTTAACTATATTATGAAAATTCAGGACCTAGCTAGTTCTGTTAAAAGCTGTTTATCACTTGTTTGGAGTATGTTTCTATTTATAGATTTATTTCAGTTAAAATAGAAGAATGTAAATGCAGGCACTGTTAATTTATGGGAAGGATATAATTACAACCCAACAATTTCCAGATGAGCTGGCCATGGTGTAAATCATAATTGTAGCAAGTGGTCAGGGCACCAAGGGTATGTTATTTACCTCAGAAATTGAGTTTTTTTTTTTTTTTCATTGTATAAAAGCTAGAGGGGAGCAAGTCTATTAATCATACATTATCATACACAGAAAATGTGGTGACTTTAAAGAGGGCTTTTTTTTTTAGCTTGTTAACCTCAAAATAGCATAAGCCTTCAGATGGTGATATATCCAGAGTATGATTCTACACAGTAAGTGTGCTCAGTGTTGAACTTTGTCATCCAGGAAGGAAATCGAAGAACCAAAAGTCTTCTTTCTAAATGTTAGCGTACCCTGAGTTCTCAAGATTTCCTGTCACTTCCTTTCCTGGGCCCTTAAAATGCCTTCTTTTCTTCCTACTACTTCCTTTGTCTGTAGTTTTAATTGCCTTTTGAATTTGAATTATTCTTTATTTTAGGCATTTACTACAAGCCCAATTTGTAAATGAAATCTTGCCTATAATTACCATATCAAGTTAAAGGGTATGCAGTTCACAGGTTTATTTTTGCATGTTGACATTTCTGAGTACATGCGGTAACTTATGAAATCTTTTCATTACTTAATTTGAAATTAGAACATTTTGCTTGATATATAGGTTTATTTAGGTCTTTACCTTATTACTGAAGAAGTTGGTTTCAAGTTTTATTAATAATAAATTTTGTCTGATAGAGGAGGATATCAATTTCAAAAGCATGTCTATTTCTTAGTAAATGACATAATAACTTTTGGATAAAAATCTTTTTTCAAAAAGAACGATTCTTTTTCAGAAAAGAAATATAAAATTATACCAGTATTTGTAGCATCATGAAATCTGCTGAGCAAAATCTTTTGATTGCTGAAGTTTCCTGTACTCTAGACTAATAGAAACTTGTTTTTCTCTTTAAAAAGAAAAAAGCAGAAGCTTTTTAGGAAACACTTTTTAAAAAGTATTTCCCGTTTAAAATATATTAATTTTTCTAAGCTTGTATTGTATTTTGTGTCATATTTTTCGTAATTAGATTGATGAAAGTATTACAACATTAAGTATGAAAGAAAAGTAAAGTTGATTATTTCTTTTTTTATTAAATCTAATTTTTTTTTCTTATGAAATCCAGGCGATGTAGTTACAGGAAGCGATGCTCAGGTTTATGTTCCTGTCCAGACTCTAACTGACCTCCAAGGTACAGTTACCATGCCAACGTAGCAGTTCTCTTTGCCTGCAGTACTATCATTGCCTTTTCCCAAAACCTGTTTTTCACTCTGCCTGCCTCCATTCGTCCTGTTTTTATCAGTTCACTACCATTGTATAGCCACAGAGTGGCACTGTTGTTTAAAACAAAAGTCCCTCTCATGTCATAGTTTGGTGATGCTGAATCTGGCTGTGATGTAGGTTTTCTATTAATTGTGCACCAGCCTCTTTCCTTGCAAAACATGGTTCACGCTATATTTTGTGGTTATTTTAACACTACACTTCGTGTGACAGCCCACACCGAGGTGTTCTTGTTGCACAGGTGCTGTGTGACAGTATTTGACAAATTAGTTCTGAGATTAGACATCTTTGTGCTATGATTAGCCAGAGGTACTTACTATATTTTACCTAAAAGAATTACAACCTGATTTTGAAATAAGTTTTTAAGTACAAGCTTAGTATTATGAATTATAGTAACAGAATTAAAGGACAGCTTGACCAATCTCCATATACAGTAACTGGCAATGATTTAAAATATAAAGAGAGAACATTTTAATATTATATCATTTTGTTCAAAATCTAGAAAAAAATAGGGTATTTAAGAAATAGAAGCAATAGCAATCAACATTCAGCAGCTCTTGTAAAATTTTAAAACACACAAGTATTTGAAGTTGTTACTTTAGTCTTTTATTATATAATCTTTTAGGTGAAATATACTATAGACAGGGTTTCTGTGTAAGTGGAAGCCTATATTAAAATGATCTGTGAAGTCCCTTCTAACTTTAAAAAAAAAAAAATATATGTGTTGCTGTGGAGTTGATTCCTATAGAAGAGTGGAGAACTTCCCCATAAGGTTTCTAAGGAGCGGCTGATGGATTCCAACTGCCAACATTTTGGTTAGCAGCTGAGCTCTTAACCACTGTACCACCAGGGCTCCCTTCTAACTTTAAGGATCTTCAGTTCTAATTCAGACTAGAAAGATAGCAGTATAAACTAAAATTCATATCATGTTTTCCTTAATTTAAAATAGCCACACAATATAGTCATGCTGCTAAGACTGAAATACTGTTCTAATAATTCCATGTCTTTATAGTATCCCCGTTTTTTCTAAAAATTAACAGAAAAGAATGGATTGTGATGAGGAGATGATTGATGTATTGGCTTAATTAAAACAAAAAATGCTGTGGCAACAGAGAACTGTGGTCTTCCTTCTATGTATAGCTCTGTGTTTCACAGTTACAGTTTCTGGCTGTATTCTGGTAATTGAACCAGCTGACCTTTAACAACTTTTCCAGCTCAGGGGTTCCATGAAGAGCTGTTTATTCCTCTTGGTGTCTGTGAAAAAATCTACTCTTTCAATAATGCACCATGATGAAGGGGTGCAGTAGCATGGATAATATCAAAGGACAGATAGTCTCCAAATGATTTCTCTTTAGCTTTGTTAATTATTACACTTAAATGAATATTGATAGGCGAGATTCACAGGACCTAGATTTGTTTGCTGAAATTAAACTCTGAGCCCCTCCTCCAACTTTCTACCAAGTGTTCTATTATGCCAAAGTTAATTGCTGCAGAGCAGATCTTTGCCTTCTCTGAAAGATAAGGAGCATAGGACCCAGTTTATACCTGTGGAAAGAGAAACCTGAAGGCTGACTTGCTTATTCTGACTTGTATGCTATTTATTGCTTAATCTACTTTTTCCTGCACACAATAGCCATATGAGCAATGTTACTTTTTTAACAGAACCTTGAAGAGGGAAGTTATGTCATTTTGTTCAACTACCTTGTGTGTATATTGTGTATTAAAGTAGAATCATCTCATTCATTTATCAGTATTTATTGAGTGCCTACTGTGTGCCAAGCTCTGTTCTCATTGGTGCCACTATACCTTGACCAGGTTGTTTGGACATTAACCTGTGTTTTAGATGACCCAATGAGGCCTACACAGTCCGGAACCAGCTCTTTTTCTGGGTATCCTGTTCAGAACTCCCCCTGCCTTCCAGACTTTGACAGAGATTGTATCAGTCTGGAAGGGAAGGCTCCAGCTGTTTGATGAGACGTGAGTCTCAAATAACTTTCCACTTGTGATGATGACTATGACAGCCATGATGAGACAGTGAGGTGACGCCTACCCTGGCTGGGAGAAGTCACTTTGTGTTTCCCTCAACATGCTTTCTAAGAAGTGTCAAGAAATACAAAGTAGAAATAAACTAAGATAGTTAATGGTGACAGCAACAACAAAAAAACTTTCTAGCAATCTGTGCTTAACTGGGTCAGTAATAATAGAAATCGGAGAACTCCCTCAGAGGGGCCAAACCCATTATAGTCCCTATATAATATTTTAAGAATACATATACTTTTAATTTCAGGAAAATAAAGCTATTATTTAGACTTTTCCAAATGTCTTTTATCAAAGTAATGGAAGTTTTCCTACAACAAATGAAATAAGTATCAATACTTTAAAGGATTATTCAATTATATACAGCATTTTTTTCTATGAAATTTCACAACTGTATCTTCACCTTCTAGCACACAATAATATATGAGTTTTAATTTAAAAAAAAAAAAAAAACCCTGAATATAAAATGAGATTCCACAATTTATTTAGGTCAATAAATTATTTTTTTTGTACTACGCAGTGATAAAGAACAATGATGAATCTGCGAAACATCTCATAACATGGATGAATCCGGAAGGCATTATGCTGAATGAATTTAGTCAGTCAAAAAAGGACAAATATTGTTTGAGACCACTATTATAAGAACTCAAGAAAAGGTTTAAACAGAGAAGAAAACATTCTTTGATGGTTATGAGTGTGGGGAGGGGGGAGAAGGGTATTCACTAACTAGATAGTAGATAAGAATTACCTTAGGTGAAGGCAAGGACAACACACAATGCAAGGGAAGTTGGCACAACTGGACTAAACCAAAAGCTAATAAGTTTCCTGAATACAACCAAACACTTCCAGGGACAGAGTGCAGGGGCTGGGGTCTGGGGACCATGGCTTCAGGGAACATCTAGGTTAATTGACGTAACAGTTTATTAAGAATATGTTCTGCATCCCATTTTGGTGAATGGTGTCTGGGGTCTTTAAAGCTAATGAGCACCTGTCTAAGATCCATCAGTTGGTCCCAGCGCACCTGGAGGAAAGGAGAATGAAGAACACCAAAGACACAAGGAAAATATTAGCCCAAGAGACAGAAAGGGCCACATAAACCAGAGACTCTCTCAGCTTGAGACCAGAAGAACTAGATGGTGCCTGGCTACCACCAATGACCACCCTGACAGGGAATACAACAGAGAGTCCCTGATGGAGCAGGAGAAAAGTAGGGTGCAAGTCTCAAATTCTAGTAAAAAGACCAGACTTAATACTGACTGAGACTGGAGGGACCCCAGAAGACATGGCCCCTGGACTCTCTTTTAGCCCAGAATTGGAACCATTCCTGAAGCCAACTCTTCAGACATAGATTAGACTGGACTATAAGACATAAAATGATACTCGTGAAGAGAGTGCTTCTTAGCTCAAGTAGATACATAAGACTAAATGGGCAGCTCCTGTCCGGAGGTGAGATGAGAAGGCAAAAACGGATAGGAGCTGGTTGAATGGACATGAGAAATCCGGGGTAGAAAGGAGGAGTGTGCTGTCGCATTATAGGGAGAGCAACTAGGATCACATAAATCACATAACAATGTGTGTATAAATTTCTGTATGAGAAACTAACTTGAACTGTAAACTTAAAGGACAAACAATTTTTTTGGAAGTTCCATTTTGTGTCTCTCAGTGTAGGTTGCAATCACAAAAAAATGCCACAGCATAATTTACTTTATGAATACTTAGCCCAATGGATTTCTTTGGAATTATTTTTGGGTAAAATGCATACCTACCCCTAGAAACCTTTTTCAAGAGATATTTAGGAATTATTAACAAACCAAAAGCTTTAAAATATGTGTGTACACACACATACACACATTATTTCTAAAGAGAATTTAGAATTTCTTTGAAAGAAATGGAAGTATATAAGTATCATCATCTAATGAACCATTAGAAAAGAAATTTAGAATTTTTTAAGTTGTTGCCATAGGCATTTCTAAAATTTATGTGTGTATGTGTTTATATTATGTCTATGAACATATGTACACATTATACATATACAATGTATCATTATATAACATTTATCAGGATTTTTTTTTAATATAAGAAGTGGAAAAGGGATCAAAAATCTCCCAACCCAGATAACCACTGATGATACTCTTAAAACATTTATAATACTAGACACTCCCAATTAAAGCCCTTAATTTAAAAATGGAAAAAAAAAAAAATTCCCTCTCTCTGTCACCTCTTTCTGCCAGCCCATTTCCCAAGAGTAGCCATTGTTAAATTTCTTATGGTAACTTCAAGGAAGAAAAAATAAACATTAAACTGAGTGGTAGCCTGGGAGTCACGTTGGTGTGACAGCACCTCAGTCATCTGGAGATGACTTTCCACCTGGACCTTCAAGACACTGAGCAAGGCACGGTAGAAATGACCCTGAGCAGAGGACAGGCAGCAAATTGGCAGAGCAAAGAGAGAGGGAGGTCCAGTTAACTGGAGTGGAACATAGTAATGACAGAAAATATTGACAGCTCCTTTGCACAGGAGTGAGGGAAGAGACTGGAGGAAAAACAAAGAAATGGTGGTCTTTGTGGACAACACTACCATGATCACTCTGGTTGTTGCTGGGAAGTGATATTCCTGAAACAGAACAAATAGTTCCATTATGTTAGTATAATCACTTTAAGAATGCAGATAAATATGTGATAATGTAAAATGAATTTCAGGAAGCATCAATTAGCTAGAAAATGCATTTTTGTGGAACACCTATTCCAAAAAATATTGAATAAGTGAGTTAATATTGGACTGAAAACAAGGTCAGAATCTGCACTTTTGAAAGGCCTCGTACCATTTGTTTTTTTTTTTAAATCCAATTTTACATTACGTTTACTACAACCCACTTGGCGTAGACATTATTAGGATGCACAGTGGTGCGGCTGTGCCGAGCATGGCTCTGGAGTTGAGCCTGGGTTTAAATCCTGGCTCCGTTACTGTTTGCCTGGATAACCTGGGGAGATTACTTAACCTCTCATCTGTAAAGAGAGAATATGAGCCACTATTACAAGGTTTATTGTAGGAAGGTACCTCAGTACCTGGCCCACAGTAAGGGGTCTAGAGTACTACCTGCTCAGGGGTGCTGGCGTGCTCTCCTCAAACACCCTTCTGGTTTTCAGAATCAAATTATGAAGGAGCTCACTAAACACCTCTATCTTTTCTTTTGTAAATATTTCTGATATTCTAAAAGCATATGTCTGCATGCAACTGCCAGATCCAGTAGTGCTTGATTTCCATCATTAAACTAGAGCAGGTGTGTTCCAGAGGTTTCAGGTACTACCTGTTTCCAGTCGCTCTCTCCTGGCACCAGCGATGATGTTTGCGTGTCTTTAATGAGCAGACATCAGCCCTCTTGCTATCTGTCAATGCAGTCAGTGAGGGAACAAAAGGTTACCAGATGCCCTCCAATTTTCTCCTGCCGCTTGAGTCACTCTGTAGAGCCAAGATGATCCCCTCTCTGTGGCCACAATACTGGGGGTCCTAGGCTTTTTCCTGTTTCCTCCTCTGGGCTGTACCTCCCCACCAAGATCCCCCAAGCTTCCTAGCCTCTTGATCAGGATTTAAACCCAGGCTTGACTCCAGTCTCCACCCTCCTCAACTGGTCTCAGGTCTATTGGGGTTCTGCCCACCCATTCAGGAACTGTTCTTACTTCCTGTTGAGTTTAATGAGAGAAAACCCATGAAAATACTATCCATGGGGCATACCCACTGCCGTCGAGCCGATTCCAACACATAGCGACCCCATACAGTTTCCAAGGCTGTAAATCTCTGTGGAAGCTGACTGCCACATCTTTCCCCTGCAGAGCCACTGATGGTTGTGAACCGCCAACCTTTCAGTTCGCAGTTGATTGCTTTAACCACTGCACCACCAGGGCTCCTCCCATGGGGCATAAAAAAACAAAAAACCAAACCTGTTGCCATCTAGTCAATTCCAACTCATAGCGACCCTGTATAACAGAGTAGAACTGCCCCATAGGGTTTCCAAGGAGCAGCTGGTAGATTCAAATAGTAGGAGCTTAATAAAAATGATTTCCCCTTCCTACTTTTCTTCTTCCTAGTCATTCTGTGGTCAGGGCTCCTCACTAATGCCTTCCCTTCATGAAGTTCATTCAGTCAATTGTGCTGTTAGCAAATAATCACCATTGACATGGAGTGCATGGTGCACAAAACAGCTATTGAATAATTTAGAGAGGGGAAGAGAATGTTGGAAGGATATACTATATCTAGACATGGCCATACCTAGTCCAAACAGTACCTTTGTGCAGTTTCAAAAAATGTACCCCTTCTTACAGATAGGCACAGCTCATACCAGGGCATACAACTTACCAAGCAGAGTATGGCCTGGATTTCAGCCCCTCCACTGGGCTGCCTTATATGGGGCATGTATGGTGGTCCTGTGCTTCCAGCCAGTTAGCTGAAGTCTATGGGAGGTCACTGGAAGTACAGCCTATGTAAGAATACTTCTTAACAGGGGTGGACCAGCAAGTCTATAACTCAGAGTGCTGCATTTCAAACCACCTGCCCTAGATTTGGGAGTCATTACTGTGCTAGTAATGGCTTAAATCTACTGAGAACTTAGGATATGCCTGGCAAACTTTGCTAAGCGTTTTACACACATTATCTTACGTAAAACACACAGCAACTTTGTGAAGTAGATGTCATTATATCCTCAGGTGTGGGATATGAGGACTGAGGTTTAGGAAGGATCAGTGACTTGCTCAAGACTGTACAACTAGATATCAGCTGAGCTCAGACTCAAACCTAAGCGTGTCTAACCCAGTAGGGCTTGGCTTGAGGAATTCTACCTTGTAAAACACCTCTCAAATCTACCACCACAGCCTTAGTTTAAGCCTTTATAATCTCTTGCCCAGCCGATGCAACAGCTGCCTCACTCAGCCCAACCCCTTGTAATCCTCCTGCTAATTCTCTGTTTAAAATCCTGCAGTAAGTCCTGTCATTTCCTGACAAGATAAAGGTCAGACTCCTTAGCAGGAGAACAAGGGGCTCTTCTCAATCTTGCTGGCCCTATTTTCACAGTCTTATCTTCCCTCTCGCAGCCCCACTCCCCAGGGCTGGATGCCCAGGAGGGGGACTATGGGATTTATGTTGAGAGCAGTAGCAACTTTTAGAAAGAATTCAGTATTTGACCTTCTCCCTTCGCCACAAAATAGAAATAGTCATCAAATGAAAAAGAAGCACCCTGTTGGACTTCCTTAATCTTATTCGCACTTTGGCATTGGTGTCATTTTCGATTACATGTGGGTGGCAGGGAGCTCTAGAGGTTTTAATCAGATCTGAATCAGCTGGATGCGCCCAGTAGTTTAAGTGCCTTTGTAAATACTGTGTCCTTTGCCAGAAATGACCCTCCCTGAGCCACGCCCCCTCCACTCTTCAGATTTGAAGATTTAGCCTCCATCTCCTTGAATTGCCTGAGACAGGAATAGCTGCTCCCTCTACAGTGCTCACAGAGTAGTGTAGTGTATACTTGTGTTTGCTTTTGTCACCGTGGATTGTAGGTTCAATCTGCAGAGGGCTTGTTCCCCAAAGTTTGGTTATGAGTGGAAGACTGCATGCATGCCTGAGGGGGCTTGAGCAGAGGCCTTTATTTTTGTACATTCAGTATATTTTATAATACAAAATAATTTTAAATAATTGTCTTGGGTCGGGATTCCTGAGAAACAGACAGATTTGCTGTCGGAAGTTTGTTGGGGAGTGAAAGAAGCAGCACTGGGCAGAGGGAGGAGTGGGAGTGCCCTGCAGCTGATGCTAGACCCTCAGGGGCTGGAATGGCCCTTCAGAGCGTCAGGCCTTAAGGCTTTTATTCCCACTACCCTAAATCCCTTCCTCCTGGGGGCATGACCATGGGCAAGGCAGGTGTCTTCAGCTAAGGGCAGTTTCCGGAGAGGAACTCAAGACAGCCATCGGCAACCAACACTCCCAGGAGCTGGGGAATGAGTGCCTCCATGCTGAAGGGGCCATCTGGGCACGGCTATGGCAGCGTGTTTAAGACTGTGCCTCTAAAAATCGGCTTTAAATTTTAGTGCAACACAAGAAACTTTGAACATGTTCCAAGCAGTCAGAACCTTAAAAAGTCTTACAGAGCTTCCGAACCACTGTGCAGCTTATGGGTTACTAGCTTCTTGAGGCTACGGACCCTTCAACTCCGGAACGGTGCAGGCAAGGCCTGGGTGATGGAATACCTCTTCGTTTTACCCCAGTGTGCCATACGAATGTCATGTTTATGTGGGCTAGACATGAACAAGGCAGGAAAGTCTGAAAGCCCTTCCTTCTGTCTCAAGGCAAGACTACTCCAACCTCAGTGTGGGGTGGGGGGATGGACGGGTGCCTGCACTGCTGTGACAGGTCTCCAGGGGAGATACTGCATCATCCCCTTAGGAAACACATACCAGTGCCTCCATTAGACAATGGTCTCAATGTTTGAATTCCCAAAGGACACGAAGATGTTAGTAAGCTAATTTCTATAATTGAGGAGAAATGTATTTTTACGGGGTTGTTGGGCTTTTTTATTTTTTATGTATGTGAGATGTAGACAGAGTACTTTATAAATGTACTACTAATTTAGAATTTGTTAATTCAAAGATGAATTCAACTATAGCTGACTTTTTTTAGCATTTTCCCTGAAAAAATTGTTTGCTAAGTAGAATAATAGCTGCAAAAGAAACTTGTGGGTGTTGCTGCCCCTCAAGGGAACAGATTGCTTTCACATTCTTTCTAAATTGTATGTTCACAATAAATAATTGATAAGCTAATTTATTAAAGCAGGTGTTCTAAACATTTCTCCTAGGCACATCGATACCGTATTTTGTTGATAATTACTTGAATGTAATAATAGCCTGCGTGTTGTAAAGAAAGTTTGGAAATTTAAACCATTAAGTGGTTTATACCTGTGCTGTCCAGTGTATTATCCCCTAGCCACATGGGTTTATGAGCACTTAAACTGTGTGCCGTGAATATAAAATGTGCACTGGAATTTGAAGATTTGGTTATGAAAAAAGTAATATAAAAATCTTAGTATTCTTTACTGGTAAGTACATGCTGTAATGATAATATACATTATGGTAATAATTTAAATATATTGGGTTAAATAAAATATATTATTAAAATTAATATCTTTTTTTACTTAAAAAATGTGGATACTAGAAAATTAAAAATTATGTATGTGGCTCATATTATATTTCTGTTGGGCAGCTCTGACTTACACAGTTCTCTTAGGCTATTCCAAATTAAACATCAAAACCCCAAAAAACCAACCCAGTCACCGCTGAGTTGATTCTGACTCAACACTGGCTGACCTTTATTGTAGTCCCACAACTTACCAGCCCCTGTGCTAGCTTTTCCCAAAAGCAGAGCCAGTAATGACCACAGTCCCTGTCCTCAGTGAAATTTGGCCTTTGTAATGCAGCCAGGAGCACTTGTAATTGAATATAAGAGGCCTGACCGTCAGCTATTTTCTGTTTCTAAAAAAAGCCATCTCAGAATATATTTACCTTAAAAATTATGTAGGTGAGCCTATTCCCCAAATCTTTTTTTTTTTTTCCTTCCATTTTGAATTAATGGCTCATTGGAGTTTCCCTCTGCAATATAATAATGTGTGTTGGCATAACCTTTAAGTTCAGAAAAAACTGGGTTTAACTGATGATGTTGCTAGCTATATGCATAACTGCATGTCCTTGGGCAAGTTAATTAACCTCTCTGGGCCTCAATTTTCTTACATGTAACCACATCACAATGTCATTAAGATATAATGAGATAGTATGTGTAAAGGTCCAAATATGTACATGGACTAACATTTTGCAGATATCACGTGGCTGTAGTATATTCTAATTTTCTGATTTCTTCTTTGAGTAGATCAACTAGGGAAGTATGCATGTATATAGGGAAGGCAGGAGGGAAAAAAATGAGTACTATTTAGCCGTCATACAGATAAATCCAGAATTAGAGAAAAGATTTCTTGGATTTATTATAATTTCAACATGGAAACAGTTGATTTATTCAAACTTGGATAATAATTAAGTTTTTTTTAATGTTATACTTTTTTTAATGGAAAAATTACAACTAAAATTTCACAAGACATATATATATATATATATATATAAAACTGCTCACAACCATTTTTTCAGCAACACATTAATTTTGGAAGAAAGTGAAAAGAAGTTTTAATAGCTCACAAAATTCTAACTTTTTCTAGGAGTATAATAAAATTTAAATGATTCTACCTGGAATGGCAGATTAACTCAGAATTTGAACTATACTGTCAAATATTGAGAGTCTAGAGATCATAACTAGAGTATAATAATCAAAGGAATAATAAAGAAAATTTCCCAGAGCTAAAGAAAGTTATTGGCCTGAAAATTGAAAAAAAAACCCAGCAAGTCACATGACAGTAAAAAGACCCATCCCTAGAAGCCCCTTGGGAAACTTACAGAACTTCAAGGATGAAGAGAAAATCCTAAAAGCTTCCAGAGAGAACAAAAAAAAAAGAGATTTGTTTATAAGATAATCATCAGATTGACATCAAACTGCTCACTGGTAAAACTGAGGACGGGAAGACATTTGAGTTTATTTTCAAAGTTCTGAACGAAAAATTGTTTTGAAGTAGAATCTTACTCTCAGTCAAACTGGCATTAAAATGAGAAGATTTATAGACATTTGGGGACATACAAAATCTGAGGTCGGCCAACAGGACTGCTACTCCCCACCCAAATATTTATTTATTTTATACATACACATATTGCTCCACTTGTAAACTCACCCTTCTAAGTAACTGTTGAATTAATGAGGAAATCAAAGGCCAAAATTAAACTTTTTAGAAGCCAGTGATGATGAGAGCACCATATATCAAAGCCCTGAAAGACAGAGACAAAATGATCCTCAGAGGAAATGCAAACAGTAGAAAATAGGAAATACCAGAAAATAAATGGTCTAAACATACAGTTTAAGAAGATAGAAAAAGAACATAAAAATAAACATCAAGTACAATAAAGGAATGAATAAGGATTTTTAAAAAGATTAACGGTATATAAAATAACAGAGTAGGTCAATGAAACTAAAAGGTGATTCTTTAAAAACAATGAAATAATCGCACATTCAGCAAGTCTGATCAAGAACAAATGAGAAAAAAAAAACTCTTAATACACACAAAATAAGAATTCCAATGTAACTAAACATGTAAACTCAAACAATACAAATTTATTATTTTACAGTTCTGTAAGTCAGAAGTGTGACTGCAAGTCTTACTAAGCTAAAACCAAGGTGTCAACAGGGCTGTGTTCCTTTCTAGAGACTTTAGGGGAGAATGTTTCTTTGCCAATTCAGGTTGTTGGCAGAGTTCAGTTCCTGCAGCTATAGGACCAACATCCACATTTCCTTACTGGCTCTCAGCTGAGGACTGTCCCCAGCTTCTAGAGGATGCCCACGTTCTTTATTCATGACCCCCTTCCTCCATCTTCAAAGCTAGCAATACCAGGTCAAGTCCCTCCCCTGCTTCAGATTTCTTGGTTTTCTGTTTCATGTCTCTGACTCACACTTCTACCTTTCTCTTCAACTTTTAAGGACTCGTGTGATTAGGTTAGCTCACCTGGATATTCTCCCCATTCCAGGGTCTTTCACTTTAATCACATCTGCAAAGTCTCTTTTGCCATAGAAGGTGACATATTCACTGGTTCCAGAGATAAGGGCATGGGCCATTAATCTGCCCACCAGGTACACGTCTTTTTTAGGAAGGTATGAATTACCAAAATTGTCCCATCCCCAAAAAGAGGTAGAAAACCTTAATAGAGGAATGAATGTAGGAAAAAAGTCCAGAAAGGTCATCATAGTAAGTAATGCCTTTTAAAAATCACCACCCCAGGAGAGTTTTATAGGTGGGTACATCCAGACTTTGAAAGAACAGATAAATACTGTTATATAAATGGATGGAAATTTTTCCACTTCATTTTGTGAAAAACCATGTTCTCATGAATAAAAATACATTGGCTTCTAAGATGTATCTTTTGTTCTGTGGACTTTAAAAAGTCATTTGAAACTCAAAACTGAGAAACACTTGTTTTGTTTTATCTATATCTGCCACCACCTTGAGGCAATGTAAGTTACGGTTTAAGAATTAGAGTTCTGTAGAGCAGTAAGACAATATGCATGAAAGAAAAAAGAAAAACCTAGGTTTATCTTTTTTTTTTTTTTTAATTGAGTTTTTGGTGAAAGTTTACACAACAACTTAGGTTCCCATTTGACAATTTCCACACAAATTGTTCAGTGACATTAGTTACATTTATCACAATGTGTCAACATTCTCTTTGTGTTCTCTTTGTTCCATCTCCAGTCCTCTAGTTTTCCTGCCCCTTTGTCTTCTCACTTTTGCTTTTGAGAAATTGTTGACCTTTTGGTCTCATACTTATGGTTTTTAAGTAGAGGACAAATCTTATGGGTAATATCCTTTATTTTGTGTGCCATTCTGCTATTTCGCTGAAGGATGATCTCGGGATAGATTTAGTTCTGGGTTTAAAGAGTGTCTCAGAACAGTAGTCTCAGGGAGGCTTCTGTTCTCTTCTGTTCCAGTTTGTCTGGCAAAAAACCTAGGTTTATAATGAATATCTAAATGTGACTGTATCATCTTAGGGTGAGAAATATCTTCCTAAGCAGGACCCTAAACCCAGAGACTATAAAGGAAATAGTAGACAAATTGACAAATAGTACAAAATAAAAATTTAAACTGTAAGCAAAATTAAAAGACAGGCTATAGAGCAAGAGAAATACATATATTTATGTTTACCATCTGTCTGTCAGTTTGTCTTATGTGGTGGCTTGCAAGTTGCTGTGATACTTGAAGCTATGTCACCAGTATTTCAAATACTAGCAAGGTCACCCATGGTAGACAGGTTTCAGTGGAGCATCCAGACTAAGGCAGACTAGGAAGACAGACCTGGCAATCTACTTCCAAAAATTAGCCAATGAAAACTCTATGGATCCCAATAGAATATTGTCCAGTATAGTGCTGGAAGATGAACTCCCTAGGTTGGAAGGCACTCAGTACACAGTAGCTCCAACAGTGTTCTTGAGCATACCAATGATCATGAAGATAGAAGACTAGGCAGCGTTTCGTTCTGTTGTACATGGGGTCACCACAACTCAGAGCCAACTCAATGGCAACTAACGACAACATACACACACACAAAGGGCTAATTTCCAGAAGTTAGAAGGAACTCCCATAAATCAGTTTTAAAAAGTAAAATCAGCAGAGACAATTCACATAAGACCTTAAAATAGCCTATAAATGTGTTTAAAGGTATTCAGCCTCACTAGTTATCTGGAAACTTCAAGTTAACATAATGAAGTTCCCACTCCATCCGATTAACCAAATAAATAGATGTATAATACTATATCATATTGTTATGTTTACATTTATATGTGAATATTCATCTATAGATATGCATACATATTCATGTATATATAAAATATATACAGTCTTTGCAAAGATGCAGGGCAATGAGAATTCTTCCAGTCTCTTGGTGGATTTATGTTGTTAAAACTCTAGAAGAAGGCAATTTGAACCATTTATCTCCATTTAAAGTGCACATACAATTGGACATAGCATTTCCACTTATATAAATCTACCCTATAAAATAGCCAACTGTACCTAGAAATGTACATCCCTAGAATGTTTATTGCAGTTGTGTTTGTAAAGGCAAAAATGGAAACAACCCAATGTTTATTCAGGAGTGCTACAAACTTTTTTTCTTCACAGCCATTTAAAAGAATAAAACAGACTTAGATATGACATAATGAATTTCCAAGACCGAAGTTAAATTCCAAAATCAAGTCACAGAGGGAAGCACTTTTGGAATGGCACAGTAAGGACCTTTGAAAATCTGCTTCTCCATAGAAGCAACAAGAACAGTGGCAAAATTGTCAAAATCCTTTTTTTCAGAACTCTGGAAACTTAGCCAAAGTCTTACAACAATCTGAGGAAAGTTTATTCAACAAAAATGGCTTAATCTCAGTAAGAATAATGAATTACGTGGTGTATTAATTTGCCTGTTACTATCTCCCTCTCCCCAGGTCTTCAGTAGCCTTGAAAACCAGCAGCTTCACAGCCATGGTAGCTAGGAAACCAGCAGTGTAGCAGCCACTAGAGAAAGCATAATGAATTCGGAGTACCCCAAAAGCCCCAGTGCTGGAGAATTGTCACTCTTCGACCTATCTGGCTCATTGGAAAAGCCTCATTTACAGAGTTTATCCTTATTAGAGCTATCGGAGTTCACTCACTGAGAAACCCTATCCCCAGGGCATTTGTTGGGGGGAAAAAAAAAGCCAGCAGCAATTATTTAACATCACAGTGGCCTGAGAAAGCCATACCACTTGAGGAAATGAGGTGGGCCAACAACTTAATAGGAAAATCTGGGAAACAAGTTGTTTACGTTGTTGTTATTGTAAGGTGCCATCGTGTCAGTTCTGACTCATAGCTACCCTGTGTACAACAGAACGAAACACTGCCCAGTCCTCTGCCATCCTCACAGTCATTACATTTGAGCACATTGTTGAAGCCGCTGTGTCAATCCATCTCACTGAGGGTCTTCCTCTTTTTCCCTGACCCTCTACCAAGCATGATGTCCCTCACAGGGACTGGTTCCTCCTGATAACATGTCCAACATGTGAGACGAATTCTTGCCGCCCTTGTTTCTAATGAGCATTCTGGCAGTACTTCTTCCAAGACAGATTTCTTCATTCTTCTGGCAGTCCATGGTATATTCAGTATTCTTTGCCAACACCATAATTCAAAAGCATCAATGCTTCTTCGGTCTTCCTTATTCACTATCCAGCTTTTTCACATGTGTAAGATGATAGAAAATACAATGGTTTGGGTCAGGTGCACCTTAGTCCTTAAAGTGACATCTTTGCTTTTTAACACTTTAAAGAGGTCTTTTGCAGCAGAAGAAATCCTTGACAACTTCAGCCTTTCCTCGTTTATCATGATGTTAAGATGTTCATAGGGGATTTTGAAAAGCTTGGACGTATTTCTAGGTATCTAGAAGGCTATGCACATGTGCAGGAATGTGCACATGCCTAGGAAAGACTTGAAAAGGATGTATCTCTCAACTCAGGATGAATTTGAGTCTCTGCACAAGCAGGAAGTAAAGGCTAAAACAGAGTTGTAAACTACCTCCTGGAGCATTTAAGATGTGCCCCAACACACACACACACACACACACACACAGCCTTTTGGCAAAGCCTGAGAGACTTACTGATTCAAGGCATTTGAGGAAGTCTCTGTCCAATCATTAGCTGACCGCTAAGGTAACCAAACAGACACTTCAGTGGCCACATACAATAAAGAATATAAACTTTACAGAATAGGTTTAGAAAAATCACTTAAATAAACAAACAGTAACAAAAATCTGGGAGGATTGAACCTGGTTTCCAGAGTTACCACATTATATTATTAAAATGCCTAGTTTTCAGTAAAAGTTATAAGACATGCAAAGAAATAGGAAAGTTTAGCCCATACACAGGATAAAAGCAGTCACTACAAATGCTCCCTGAGGAAGCCCAGACATTGGACTCACTAAAGATTTTAAATTAGCCATTATAAATATGTTGAAAGAACTAAAGGAAACTATAAGAATGATGTCTCACCAAATACGGAATATCAGGAAAGAAATAGATGTTTTTAAAAAACTAAATAGACATTCTGAAGTTGAAAAGTACAACTGAAATGAAAAATTCACTAGAAGGGTTCAACAGCAGATTTGAACTGGCAGAAGAAAGAATCCAAATTTAAACAGATGTCAACTGAGATTACTTAGTCTGAGAAGCAGAAGGCCAAAAAGATGAAGAAAAGTGAACAGAGCCTTAGAGATCTATAGGACACTCTAAGGCATATGAGTCCCAGAAGAAGAGGAGAGAGAGAAAGGGGAAGAAAGAATATTTGAAGAAATACTAGCCAAAATATTCCACAACATGAAAAACAATTTATACATCCAGGAATCTCAACAAACTTAAAGCAGGATAAATTTAAAAAAAAAAAAAAAAATCCACACGTAGACACATCATAATCAAACTATCAAAGCCTACAGCAAAGGTTCTTAAAGCAGCAATAGAAAAACAAATCATCACATACAAGGGATCCTCCGTAAGATTAACAAGCTGACTTCCTCATCAAAATCCATGGAGGCCAGAAGGCAGTGTGGTGGCATTCAAAGTGAAGGAAAAAAGACTGTCAACCAAGTATTCTGTATCCAGCAAAACTAGCCTTCAAAACTGAAGAGAAAATTAAGACATTCCCAGATAAACAAAAACTGAGAGAATTCATCACTAGCAGACCTGCCCTTCAAGAAATAGTAAAGGGAGTCCTTCAGGCTGAAATGAAAGGACACTAGACATTAACTCAAAACCACATGAAGAAATAGAGGACACTGGTAAAGGTGACTACATGGGTAAATATAAAAGACGGTACACCCACTCCTCACTTATCAACATAGTTAGTTTCCAAAGACCAGCTCATTATGCAAAAATCAACGTTACGTGAAAATGGAGAATAATTTTTTTCAGTTCATAGACCATCCAATTGTCTGATTTTTTTTTAGAAATTATGATCATAGAAATAATAACAGCTAGGATTTACTGATGTGTTCATCACTGTGCCAAGTCCAGGTATGGATTATTCCTCTACAGAGAAGGAGGCTTGGAGGAGACCATAAAGCTGAATAAAGCCAGACTGTGTGACTAGAGGGCCCACACCTTAACCACTTCACCTTCCTCCTGTGCTGGGTCAGAGCTTCCCTCACAGAGCCACTTGCAGAGCTCCACTTCTATCCCTGCGAGCTCTGTGTTCATGATTCTGGAGCCTGCTCTGCCCTCTGGGCCTGGCAAGTCACCAAGGCTCAGAGCTTCCTGCAAGGGCGCTGGAAACCTGGCTTCACACCCAGCCCCACCGAGGCGGAGGCTTCAGGCCCAGTTAGGCTCACTTTGGGATCTCATTAAACTCGCACACATTTCTTCCAAACACCCGTTCCAATGCCTCTTTCTTTCCTCCTTTCCCACCCTAATTTTAAGCTGCAGGGCCTCGGGCCACATAGGAGCTGGAAACCCGGAACAGGCACCCGTATCTCTGCCTGGAAGCTGTGGCCACAGAGGAAGTTGCCCCCACGTGGCAGCTAGACACAGTGCCCCCGCTGGCAGGAGGGAGTGGAGGGTGCAGAGCAGTGAGGCCCAGCTTCCCAGAGGCTGCCTAGAGACTCTCTTGGAGGGAGGGGATGCTCCACAGCTGTTGCTGCCGTGCCTACCACCTCATTAATGTGCAAAATAGATAGTAGATTTTTTACTATTGTTATAAATGTGAAATGTCAGATAATGAGATAGTTGATAAGGAGGAGTAGGTGTATTCATGTATTTTTGTTTGTATCTCATATTTTTGTATCTGATTCAAAAGACAACTACATAAAGCAGGAACAGTTATCTGCATTGATGGACATACAATGTATAAGGGTGATATTTTTATAACAATAATAGCACAAAGGGGGAGAAGGAATGGAGCTAATAGAAGTAAAATTTTATTATTGTTATTATTGAAATTAAGTTGGTATTAGTCTGAACTGTTGTTGTTGCCGTCAAGTTGATTCCTACTTATAGCGACCCTATAGGACAGAGTAGAACTGCCCCCATAGGGTCTCCTAGGCTGTAAATCTTTACAGAAGCAGATAGCCAGCTCTTTTCTCCCACAGAGACACTGGTGAGTTCAAACAGCTGACCTTTGGGTGAGCAGCCAAGCGCTTAACCGTTGCTCTACCAGGGCTCCTTAATCTGAACTATATTGTTATAAATTGAGATGTTAATTATAATCCCCAGGGCAACCAGTACAAAAATAACTCAACAAAATATAGTAAAAGAAACAACAAGGTAATTTAAATGGTATACTAGAGAATATTTAATATAAAAAAAGGCAGTAATGGAGGAATAATACAATAATGATATGACATATAGAAAACAAATAGAAAAGTGGCAAACATAAATCTTATGTTATCAATAATTTCTTTAAATGTAAATGGATTAAACACTCCAGTCAAAATGCGGAGATTGAAAGACTAGATAAATAAGCATCATCTACAAGAGGCATACTTTGTATTCAACCACACAACTGAATTTAAAATAAAAGGATGAAAAAAAAGATACACCATGCAAATAATAACCTAAAGAGAGCTGGAGTGGCTATACTAATATTAGATAAAATACACTTTAAGACAAAAATAGTAGAGACAAAAAAAGGATATGTTAAAATGATGAAATAATCATTTCATCAGAACATAACAATGATAAATATTTATGTACCTACTAGAGGAACCCCTAAAATTCACAAAGCAAAAACTGACAGAATTGAAGGGAAAAATAGATAATTCAACCATACCTGAAGACTTCAATACTTTGCTTTCAAAAATGAATGGAACAACTAGGCAGAAGATCAGCAAGAACATAGAAGCCTTGAACAACACTATAAACAAACTAGATGTAACAGACGTCTAATATTCCACCAGACAACAGCAGAATACACGTTTTTCTTGAGTGCACATAGAACATTCTTCAGGATAGACGATATGTTAGGTCATAAAACAAGCCTAAATACATTTATAAGGATTGAAATCATACAAATATGCTGTCTAACAACAATGGAATAAAATTAGAAATCAATAAAAGAAGGAGATTTGGGAAATTCACTAATAAATGGAAAGCAGACAACACAATCCTAAACAACCAATGGATCAAAGGAGAAATCACGAAGGAAGTTGTAAAATATGTTGAGATGACATGATCTTGTATATAAAAAATCCTAAAGAATCCCTACTATCCTATACAGAGGAAGCATCAGTGGAATAGAATTATCTTGAGATTAGAGATGGAAGACTTGAAGTGGATAATTACTAGCCCAATTGTAATAATTTTGTTGTATTTGGTAGCCTGAGACTTGGAAAGATTACTATCTATGAAGTATCTATTACTTATCTAGTGCTTGGTTTCTTAGTTTGCTTTGCTGCTTTCTTGTCATTTTCCTGACTTTTAAACCTTGACATTTCTCAGGACTCAGTCTTTGAACCTAACCTCCTTTCTATCTACCCCCTCTCCCTTAATGATCTCATCTAGTCTCACGGCTTTAAATACTATCTATATGCTGCTGGATCCCAAATTTGTATCTCTAGCCCAGACCTGTCCCCTGAAATCCAGACTCAAATACCCCACTGCCTACATGTTGTTCTTGTTGTTGTGTACCATCAAGTCGATTCCAACTCGTATCGACCCTATGGGACAGAGTAGAACTGCCCCATAGGGTTTCTAAGGAGCAGCTGGTGGAGTCGAACTGCTGGCCTTCTGGTTAGCAGTCTGAGCTCTTAACCATTTTGTCAGTAGGGCCCCAGATATCTGATTAGGCCTCTGAAACTCAACACATCTAAAGCTAAACTGAGACCAGAAGAACTAGATGGTGCCCGGCTACCACAATGACCACCCTGACAGGGGACATAACAGAGAGTCCCTGACAGAGCAGGAGAAAAGTAGGGTGCAGAACTCAAATTCTAGTAAAAAGACTAGACTTAATGGTTTGATTGAGACTAGAGGGACCCCAGAAGACTTGGCCCCGGGGACTATCTGTTAGGCCAAAACTAAAACCATTCCCGTGGCCAACTCTTCAGACAAAGATTAGACTGGACTTTGGAACATAAACTTATACTCGTGAAGAGTGTGCTTCTTACCTCAAGTAGATACATGAGACTAAATGGGCAGCTCCTGTCCAGAGGCGAGAAGAGAAGTTAGAGAGGGTCAGGAGCTGGTTGAATGGACACGGGAAATGCAGGGTAGGAAGAAAGAGTGTGCTGTTACAGTGTAGGGAGAACAACTAGGGTCGCAAAACAGTGTATAAGTTTTTGTATGAGAGACTAACTTGAATTGTAAACTTTCACTTAAAGCACAACAATAAAAAGAAAAAGTAAAGCTAAACTGATCTTACTCCTAAAACCAGCCCCTCCTTCCCAACTCAGTAAATAGCAGCTTCCTTGTTCTTAGGGCAAGCATTTTGCAGTTAAACTTGACTCTTCCCTTTCTCTCCTGCCTCTAATGGGTTCATCAGTAAATCCAGTCAGTTTGTCTAGAATCTGGCCACTTCTCACCACCATCTTGGGTACTTGGATTTTTGCATTAGCTTCCCAATTGGTTTCCCTTCTTTTACCTCCTCCCCATATTCTATTCTCAACACAGAAGTCCAAGTGATCTTCTTAAAATGTAAGTCAAATCATGTCACTCTTTTGGTAAAACACTCCAGTAGCTTCCAGTGACTTTTCTTCCCAGAGTACAAGTAATGAAAATGGTCTACAAATCCCTACCTGATCTGATCTCCTGCTTGCTTTCAGACCTCATCTCCTACCTCTTCCCTCCCCTTCACTCTCAGCTTTAGCCACAGTGGCCTCCTTGCCTTACCTTGAACACACAGGGTCTTTGAACTTGCTGTTTCCTCATGTTATCTACAAACCTGGTACTTCACTTCCTTCAAGTTTTTACTTAACTGTCAACTTTTCAGTGACATCTTCCCTGATCTATTTAAAACCACAGTGCCTTCCTCTGACACTCACATCCCCCTTTCCTGCTTTTTTTCCTTCATAGAACTTACTACCATCTAAAATCATATATGTTTTACCTACGTATTTGTTTGTTTCTCCTCACTAGAAAGTAAACTCCGTGAAGGGTGGGATTTTTGACTATTTTAGTCTCCACTGTCTCTCTGGGCCCATAATAGTGTCTGGCACTTACTAAGCCATCAATTACTAGTAGTTGAATGGATGAATGCATGCATACATGCATGCCAGGTAGTTTGCTGGTTCATTAAGCCCTCATAACAACCACATGAGAGTATCCCCAATATATAAATAAGACCTGAACGGGTCTGGCTGCAGCAGGTCTGTAAGCTGCCCTCTCATCAGGGCTTGCTACAGCCCTTGGTTGTGTCTGAGGGAGCTTTGTGCCTCAGAACCTCTCAGTAGAAAAGGCATTGCTGGAGATCACAGATGCACCCATTCTAATGAGGGGACAGTTCAGAAAAAGGCCCTGTGAGCCAGTACCTTGTCCCATTTCCAGATGCTTCTGTTATTGGTCACAGGTAGCCATATATCTGTTCTGCAGTTAACAAAAGGGAAAGAGGCTCTTTTAAAGAACATTGGTCAAGGATACAGATTTTCTTTTTACCTTACTATTATAATGTGCATACAGGATCCCTGGTGGTGGAGTAGTTAAGAGCTCAGCTGCTAACCAAAAGGTCAGTAGTCTGAATCCACCAGCTGCTCCTTGGAAACCGTATTGGGCAGTTCTACTCTGACCTATAGGGTCGCTATGAGTCAGAATTGACTCTACAGCAATGGTTTTGTTTTGTTTTTTATTACAATGTGCAATATAATAGTCTCTGGTTTCCAATATTAAGGATGATTCCATTAGTGGGGAAAAATTCAGTCATTTAACTCTGTGTGTGTATGTGTGTGGAAAGAGTCTGGTCTTTCATTATTGCTACTTAATCTTTCTTACAGGACAGAGTTCTAAAAACATCAGTTCATCTCCAAGCATTGAGAGTTTGCCTGGAGGAAGAGAATTCACTGGCTCCCCACCTTCATCTGCTACTAAAAAAGATTCCCTTTTTAGCAACATTTCCCGTTCCCGCTCACACAGCAAAACTATGGGCAGAAAAGAATCTGTAAGTATTTAAGTTCAATTTTCTTTTTATCCTTAATTTTCCTCTGGAGTGCTGCATTTATTAAGGCTTCTTTAAGCTTTCGGTTTTATAAAGCTCTTAAAACTTTTATGGACTAAAATGAATTATTTCATCAAAAGTATCTTAATTTTATTATTATAATTTAGTAATGTTTTAAGGCTATGGTCTATATTAACACTGGGAAAAAAAAGCATGAGTTTAAAATAAGTTGAATCTTGCCCTATCCCCAGTCCTTTTTTCTTTGTAAGTGCTTTTCCATCAAAGCCCTGTGGTTTTTTTTTCCTAAAATTTAGCAAATAGCATTATACCAAATAAGAGATGATGACACTTGAAACAAACCAAGATTTATTTATTTTTTTTTTAGTTTTAAGTATTTATGGAAAATTTAAAATAATTATTTTACTGTTCTTAAAAGTTATACAAATTACATTTAAATTATGGTTTTGGTAGTTGTCCTCTAAGATCCTTTGTATAAATTTCTCAAAAGGGCATATCAAACGCCTTAAAAATCTGGTTGTATCTGAAATATTTATAAGCCAACTGCACAAGAAATAAAACACTTAACCACATTTTATGGCTAATTTTCTAATATGAACAGCTCATCTTCCCATTTGAAGATAATGCACATGTAAAGCTAACACGGAAATCTAACTATTGCTGAAATTGTCCTAAATGCAAAACAAAAACAAAGTAATAACTATAAAACCTTTGAGGGATAATTATTTAAGTTGCATAAAATAGATAATAACATGATATCTACCTGTGACTTTGTATGACCTTGGCCAAGCCACTCAGCTTCCTGGTGCTCTAATTACCACATACGCAAATTAAACTTCAATACTTTGCTCTCTGAAGGCAGAGGAGTTGACTGCTCTCTTGGGGTTCCTTTCAATGCATAGGAACTAGAATTCTATAATTTGTTAAAGAGCAGCATGGGACTTTCCAGTTAAAAATGATAGCTTGAATGCAATCACTTATCTATGCTCTCTTCTAAAACTCCACTCCAAGAAGAGTTGTTGTTTTGTTGTTCTTAGGTACTGTCCAGTCCAGTCCAACTCATAGTGACCCTGTGTTACAGAGTAGAACTGCCCCATAGCGTTTCCTAGGCTATAACCTTGTCAGGAGCAGATCACCAGGTCTTTTCTTCCCCAGAGCTGCTGATGGGTTAGAACTGCCAACCTTTCAGTTAGCAGTTGAGCTCTTAACCATTGCACCACCAGGGCTCCTTCCAAGAACAGTAAGGGTAGTTAAAGGCAGGCCCTCAAAGAATAAGAAGACAGGAGAAAAGACAATAGTAGTAAATTATGTTACTTACAAAGCTGAACCCTAAGTTAGCAGTAGGTAAAGCCAAGAAGCAACTTGGTTTACATTACAAAAGCCTCTAAAAGCCCAGGAACTGGAAATGGGAATAACGATCAAAAGTCTCTTCAGGAGGCAGATAGATTTGCTACCCAACTCTGGCAGAAGACTGGAGGTTTACTTGTCTACAAAGTGTAAAACAGAATGCTCCAGACTGAGAAAGATCAGGCGCAGACAAGTATGGGATTACTGGAAAAGGGGTGAAGAATAAATTTTAATACTGAATTTGAGACCCCCAGACCTACCTCCACTTGCTTCCCATAGCACCAGTGTGTATATACCCTGCAGGCAAGAGATTGGGAGAGTTTTCTGTAAGTAAAAGACACAAATTTTTAACAAAACACAAAGATACTGACCTTGGGGGTTCTCTGAGGAAATAGCTGGTTCACCTTACGGTGGGCCCAGCCATCATCAAGCCCTATCCAAGTACCAAACTTCTTTCTCTTACTTTTTAGTTTCACACAATATGAGCAAGACAGTTAAGAATCACCAGATACTTGAGGGAAACATCTGATACAAAAACAAATAGGAAAAAACAACTCGTAGGAAGCAAAGCTATGCAGGAGAAGACAGCTTCAGGAAAAATATCACTAATAGTTTCCTGGATATGAGTAACTTTTTTGTGTGTGTGTACTTCAGATGACGGTTTACAGAACAAATTAGTTTCTTATAAATAATTTATACACATATTGTTTTGTGACATTGGTTGCCAACCCCATGACATGTCAACACTCTCTGCTTCTCAACCTTGGCTTCCCCGTTACACAACTTTCCTTCCCCTCCTGCTTTCTTGTCCTTGCTCCTGAGCTGGTGTGCCCATTTAGTCTCATTTTGCTTTATGGGCATGTCTGTTCTTTGGCTGAAGGGTAAACCTCAGGAGTGACTTCAGTACTGAGTTAACAGGGTGTCTGCAGGCCATACTGTCGGGGTTTATTCAGCCTCTGTCAAACCAGTAAGTCTGCTATTTTTTTATGAGTTAGAATTTTGTTCTACATTTCTCTCCAGCTCTGTCCAGGACCCTCTTATTGTGATCCCTGTCAGAGCAGTCAGTGGTGGTAGCTGGGCACCATCTAGTTGTGCTGGACTCAATCTGGTGGAGGCTGTGGTAGTTGTGGTCCATTAATCCTTTTGCATCCATGATAAAAGAACAGGAATGTATGTGTATAATTCAGAGAACAAAAAACAAGAACTCTTAAAATATGATCTCTGAAATGTAAAACTCAATAGAAGAGTTGGAAGGTGAATGTCTTAGTTATCTAATGCTACTATAACAGAAATCTTCCCCTGGTCTAGGAGCTTCTTAGCACAGGGACCCAGAGTCCAAAGGACGCACTCCACTCTGGCGCTTCTTTCTTGGTGGTATAAGGTCCCTCTCTTCTCTGCTGGATTCTCTCTTTTATATCTCAAAAAGGATTGACTCAAGATACAACCTAATCCTGTAGATTGAATCCTACCTCATTAACATAACTGCCTCTAATCCTGCCTCATTAACATCATAGAGGTTAGGATTTATAACACATAGGAAAATCATATTAGTTTACAAAATGGAGGACAACCGCACAATACTGGGGATCATGGCCTCACCAAGTTGACACACATTTTTGGGGGACACAGTTCAATCCATAACAGTGAATTTGGCAGAACTCTCCCAGAAAATAGAATATAAGACAGAAATGGAAGGTGAGAAAGAGAAATGAAAAGTAGAGGACTGGTCCAGGAGGTTCAAAATCTAAAAATTAGGAGCTGCAGAGAGAACAGATAGACAAAATGAATGGAAGGAAATCACCAAAAATACAGTTCAAGAAATTTTTCCACTAATGAAAGACCTGAATCTTCAAATTGAAAAAGCCTACATAATGCCCTAAACAAGTAAAAGCAAACCCACACTCACATCTAGAAAGTGTAAAACAGAATATTTCCAGACTGAGAAAGCTCAGGCACTGTAAAGTATGGAGCTACTCAACTTTTTGGGACTACAACTTTTTTACATCACTAAAAAGGTTCAGAACTCTGGAGACAAAGCAGTATCCTACAAACTTGCAGAGTTGGCGGGGGGCTGGGGTGGGAATGATTTTCAACAAAGTATCAGGGATTAGAACAACTACAGACTTGTCAATAGCAACACTGGGAGTAAGAGGTCAATGGAACAATACTTTCAAAGTTCTGAGAGAAAATACTTCCCAATCTAAATTCAACATCCAACCAAGCTACTAATTAAGAGTGAGAGTAAAATAAAGCCACTTTCAGACATTATAAAGATTCAAAAAATTTATTCCCATGCTCCCTTTTTCAGAATCTGCTAAAGGATGTGCTTCATAAAAAATGAGGGAGTTAACTAAGGAGAAAGAAGACATGAGAACCAGGAAATAGAGGATCCAGAGCAAGACAAAGGTTCCCCAGGATAATAGTGAAGGAAAATCGCAAGACTATAGCATAGCTATTTCACAGGCCCAGAGAACAGCAACCAGCCCAGATTGGAGCAAACTGGAAGGTTACAGAAAGATTTTTCCAAAAAAATAAAGTTGGAAGAATGTCTGCTATGTTTGAACAAATTGGAAGATATATACAACTGGAATGAGTTTGGGTTTGAATTAGTGATAAGTTTATTTAAAAAAAAAAAAAAAAAAAAAAAACTAAGCCAGTAAAAAACAGGACAATCAATGACTCCAAAGGATAGCAAAGTATATGAAGGCAACAAAAGAGTATAATAAAATTCATGACTAAGCATTGGCTATAATTTACATAGATACCATAATGTCACCTTATTGACTAGTAATTAATCAAAATTGTGATATAATTTTATTGAGAATATGGGGTGTAGGAACTGTGTGTTTTCATTGGGAGGGGAAGGGGCAGGTGGTGGTGGTCAAAAGATCCAAATCTTAGATCTCCCCTAGTGGGAAATGAATGGCTAATACTCTCTGGAAAAATCAAGAAGTAGCAATGTAAACTGGAGATATACAGGTGCAAAGCAAACAAAAAATGGTTAAAAAATTGAAAGTGGTTGCTTTTGGGGAGTAGGAGTGGAAGACAGTGCTGTGGGAACTGTTTTTCATAACAAGCCTTGTAGAACCATTTGATCTTCAATACATTGCATATATAATTTAGACTAAAAATTACAAAAAAATAAAATGTACTGCATAATAAATTAGAAAAGAAGATGTCTGCCTATAGAAAGAACATGTCTATGAAGTTAAGAATCAGAATAAGGGAATAACAAACAAGAAAGGCATATGGAGAATGTTTCATTTGCATTATGTCACATTTTTGGTGGCATATGGATTAGTCTACAACACCAATTAATTACTGTTCTTACAGTGGTACTATAATTTAAAACTGAGAAGTTGAGCGAAAATAGAAGTAGAGTAAGTCTAACTCCCTACATAGACCTGCAGTGAACCAAGACACAGAATGCCAAATTATTATTCTAAATTTATTACATCCCCTAACTTGTAGGAAGGAAAGAAGCAGAATTTTTGAAGAGAAAGCTCATAGTTTGCCAAATGATAGTTTTATCTTCATGTGTTGCAGTCAATGTTCTTTGCCAAGTAGTTCTCCTCCATTCTGGGCACTCAGTGGGATGGTGCCTCCTGGTCTCCTGTGATCTCTCAGAGCCACGTGGCTAGTTCTGTCCAGTGAGTTGTCAGTGGAAGTGATACATATAATGCCACTGCAAGACCTTCCACAGCCCTCTTTTTCCCTCTGGCACAATGGGCAGAGCCCACCTGCCGACCCATGATAACATTAAGTATGAGCAAAAAATAAATCTGTTTTGATTTAGGTATCTGAGATTGTTGGTTATCACAGTGTAACAACACACAGGCTCACAGCTGGTAAAAATTCTCCACTGGGAGCCACATACCATCACCACCAGAGTGGACCTCTTACTGGGCACCTAGTACTGCACCTGCACAGGACCCCAACTAGTAGTGATACTTCCTCCACATATGCTACGTGTATCTCATCTGATCATTTTGGCAATAGTGAAAGCTGTTTTAATTATTTAAAGCCATTTTAATTATTAAAGTAGATACCCGTGCTGTCAAATGGATGCCAACTCATAGTGATCGTATAGGAAAAGTAGAACTGCCCCATAGGATTTCCGGGGCTGTAAATCTTTACTGAAACAGCCAGCCACAGCTTTCTCCCTCAGAGCAGCTGGTGAACTACCAACCATTTGCTTAGCAGCCAAGCACTTAACCACTGTACCACCAGGGTTCTTATTAAAGTAAGTAGCAAATTTACAGATAGTAAATAACAGTTTAATGATGGAAAGTAGATGATATTGTTCTTAGGCACCGTTTAATTTGTTCTGACTCATAATGACCCTTTGTGCAACAGAACAAAGCATGTCTGGTCCTGCGCCATCCTCATGGTCATTGCTACGTTTGAGCCTGTTGTTGCAGCCATTGTGTCAATCCATCTCATTGAGGGTCTTCCTCTTTTTTATTGACCTTCTACTTTACTAGCATGATGTTATTATCCAGGGACTGGTCCCTCCTGATAACATGTCCAAAGTATGTGAGACAAGTCTCACCATCCTTGCTTTTAAGAAGCATTCTGGCTGTACTTCTTCCAACACACATTTGTTCATTCTTCTGGCCAACACCATATTCACAATATTCTTTGCCAACACCACAATTCAAATGCATCAATTCTTCTTCAGTGTTCCTTACTCATTGTCCAGCTTTTGCACTATATGATTGAAAATACCATGGCTTGGGTCAGGCGTACCTTAGTCCTCAAGGTGACATCTTTGCTTTTTAACACTTTAAGGACGTCTTTTGTAGCAGACTTGCCAAATGCAGTACATCGTTTGATTTCTTGACTGCTACTTCCATGGACGTTGATTGTGGGTCCAAGTAGAATGAAATTCTTGACACCTTCAAAAAGTTTATAGCAAACAATAACGATTTCATGGTGAGAAATCAATGTTCACTCTTAAATCACTCTGCAGGTACGTCTTAGGTGTCAGCAGTGCACTGCAGTTTAGATGTCAGGTTCTCTCTTTCATGCTCTCTCTCTCTCCCTCCCTCCCTCCCTCCCTTCCTCTCCATTACCGGTAGTGCTGTTGTTTTGATGATTGGTATTTATTTATGTGTACATTTCCCCCTGCCTTGTTTCCCAAAAGAGCCTTAAGCCAAAGCCAAAGTTGTTGCCATCAAGTCAGTTCGGAATCAATAGCGACCCTATAGCAACCCTATAGGACCGAGTAGAACTGCCCCATAGGGTTTCCCAGGCAGTAATCTTTATGGAGACAGACTGCCACATCTTTCTCCCGTGGAGGTGAGTTCTAACTGCCAGCCTTTCGGTTAGAAGCTAAGTTCTTTAAGCACTGCACCACCAGGGCCCCTTAAAAGAGCCTTAGGGCGTACCTAATTCAAACCTAGATTTTAATTAAGCTCTGATTTTTTTGTCTTGAGAAAATTGGAAGAGTTTTTATACTTTGCATTCTCACATTTTATTTTGCATGGTAGTATAAATTATGTCTAGTACTTAGTTTTCTAGAAATCTATTTTAGTTGGTCATTTGTCTTACTGTTAAACAATTTTTTTACTTGCTTTAGCACTGTTAGTCATGTTCTACAGTTGTTGCCAGATAATTTTCCAAGAATATCTTTGCTAAGATTAAAGGACAGAGAAAATACTGACTATAAGAAAATTTCTAAAATTGATTTATCTATGTGACTAGGGTCTAATATTTAAGCTTATCAGCCAATTAGAAGTATATTTTTAAAGTCCTGATGAATTGCAAGACAGTGCTATGCCTTGTGATAATGATATGCTGATTTCCAGATACCTAAAATTATCTATAGTTCAGAATTCTCTCTAATCCACAGGAAAATAAAAATTGTCTGAGCTGGAAATCCCTGCATAAAATAGGGTGTGTAATGAGGAACCATCTGAGGGCTCATAGCACTACTAGGGGTGTTAATCCTGTGTCTTTGTGACCCCTTTATTCACTAATCATGTGCTTTGGTAGCTTGAACAACATCAGAAATTGAAGTTGTCAAGGATTTCATTCTGTTTGGATCAACCAACAATCAATGCCTATGGAAGAAGCAGTTAAGAAATCAAGTGATGTATTGCATTGGGAAAAATCTGCTGCAAAAGACCTCTTTAAAGTTATAAAAAGCAAAGATGTCACCTTGAGGACTAAGGTGCACCTGACCCCAGCTGTAGTATTTTCAGTCGCCTCATATGCATGCTAAAGCTGGACGATGAAAAAGGAAGACCAAAGAAGAATTGACACATTTGCATATACTGTGGACTTCCAGAGGAAGTAACAAATTAGTTCTGGAGAAGTAGAGCCAGAATTCTCCTTAGAAGTGAGGATGGCGAGACTTCATCTTGCTTACTTTGGACATGCCATCAGGAAAGAACAATCACTAGAAAATCATGCTTGGTAAAGTAGAGGGTCAGTGAAAACAAGGGAGACTCTCCATGAGATTGATTGACACAATAGGCGCAACAGTGGGCTTCAACAAACCAACAATTTGTGAGGATGGCTCAGGACTGGGCAATGTTTTCTTCTATTATACATAAGGTCACCAGGAGTTGGAGCCAACTCATTGGCAACTGACATCAATAAGCTTGAACACATGCCATGGTCATACTAATAGAATTTATTTTGGTAATATTCACTGATCTACTCTTTATCATGACGAAATAACAAAAAGTAAGCATTAGATAAATGAAAACCTACTTGAAATCAAACTCTTATTTAGGAAGTATAGACAACCTAAACATTGCCTAATCTACTCCAAAGTCATGTTCCAGAAATTGAAACATAAGGCACCGTATCTGTAAAAGAAATGCGAAAGTCCCAATGAGTATGCATCCAGTGAAATTGGAGAAGGGGAAAGCACATCAAAAGTTAAATAATAATTGAACTAAATAAAAAATATGACTCATCAACATGAGAGGCATCATATGGTTAAATGTTATATGAGCAGTAAAGACCATCAGCAATATGGGCTTAGAGGACAGACCACCGTGGACTGTTTTGGTCTAGACAAGCTTCATGTGAGAAGTCAGCTTTGAACCAAAAGCATACTTTTTTTCCGTTAAATGCAACCATTTTTTTTCCTGATGAAAATTCAGCAACTTCCTAGGACGAGTATTGGTGGTGGATATCTTCCGTAAGAGCTCTCTTCTCCTCCACATCCCGTGGCAGAAAGTAAAATAGTTGGGATTGTATCAAGTTGCTTTTGGTAAAAGATTATCTTAAGGAGAAAAGATTACCTTAAAATTACTTAAAGAATGAAGAAACGTGTTGTTTATTATTTCAAATAACAAGAATCTTGAGATAGGCAGGTCTAGCGTTGGATAATTCCATTCAGCGACATCATCGTCTTTCCACTCTGCTGTCCTCAGTGTTGGCTTTGTCCTCCACTCTCTCCCCTGATTTTCTCAAGAAGGCTGCCACAGAACCAGGTGTAGCTCTGCACCCCCCACACACACACACATACCATTAGAGAGGTCTTTCTGAGAGTTCCCCAACAGGCTTCCCTCCCATCTTACTGGCGGGAATTAAATCCCATGCCTACTCCTAAACCAGTCTCTGGTAAGGGGAAAAGCCCATGATTTTGTGATCAGGTGGTGGGGGAACGTGAGTAGGCAGCCAACATTGTCTGCTGTATAGATTCTCTTCTCCCCCATGTCCCCAACAATGAGTGAGGTCATGTTTCCACCCTTGCCTGAGGTGTGAGAAATGCACAACAGGCCTAAACAATTTTTCTTCTTTTATTCCCCAGTCAAAATTTGTTTCCTCAGAATTTTCTAATCTCAGTTAGCTGAATAAAGCAGTTTGATAGACAAATTAAATTAACCCTAAAGTATAAATTTATAAAATTGTTTATCTTTCCCTTCCCTGAAGCATTTACCTTTCAAAAAAGCCAGTTTTCTTATAATCAGTGATGTTTCAGTGAGGGATTTTCAGGCATCTTGAGTTAGATTGGTGGTTAGAGGAGAGTGGCCTTCTCAGTAGGCCAGAATTTTCCTAATTATCTTATTTTTTTTTTAAGTCAATGATGTATACCTATTAGGAATACATATTATGTGGAAAGTATTGATTTTAATGGACTTCTTTATGAGCATCTGGATGGAATTGAAAACTGGCATCTAGAATGCATCTAATTATAGGACTTTTCAATTCACAAGTGTATATTTTTAATCTCTCATTGCTTAATCAATAATGTTGGTGATAAGTGAATTAAAATACATTCCCATTTAAGAGACATTCCCATGTAGTATAGTCTATTTAAATGAAAAGATATAAAATGAATTTCAACATCAGCAATTTTTCTAGGTTCTTTTTAATCTCTTGATAGGGATTGTGACTTAAGGCCAAGTTGAACTCAGATATTTGAAACATGACGTTTAATATCATTCAGTGTTGTGTTAAGTTGGGTTATGTAGAGGAGCAAAACCAGTGAAGTGTATATATAAGTATATATAGAGAGATTTATTTCAAAGAAATGGCTCACACAGTTGTGGAGACTGGCAAGTCCCAAGTCTGCAGGTCAGGCATCAGGCTGGAGGCTTCTCCTGACTCACATGGTTGCAGGGGCTGACAAACCCAAAATCTGCAGGCCAGGCAACAGGTTGCTGTCTCACATCCAAAGAACTGGAGGTCAGATGATGACGAGTCAAATGCAGGATCGAGAGAGAGAGCTATGCCAGAACATCCACATCTGATAGATACAGGCCACACCCCCGAGGAAACTACTCTTACATCACATCACAAAATGGAGGATAACTACAAAATACTGAGAATCATGGCTGTGATGGTTAAGATTGTGTGTCAACTTGGCTGGGCCATGATTCTCAGTGTTTTAATGTGATCACTCCCATGATTGAATGTACTGTGAGTAGCCAATCAGATGAAAGGGAGTCTCCTTGGGGTTGTGGCCTGCATCTAAATATAAGCAGACGTTCTGGCTTTTTTCTCTTTCTCGATCCTGCGGCTGCCTCCTGTCATCTCATCTCTGGTTCTTGGTATTTGAGCTGTCAGCTTATATGCCGAACTTGGGATTCATCGATCTTCATAGCCTGTGAGTGGAGCCCTGCTCTCTGACCTGCCAGTCTTGGGTTCACCAGCCCCTGCAGCTACGTGAATCAGGAGAAACCTTGTCATCTTGCCTGCCAATCTCAGAATTTGTCAACCTTCACAGCCTGTAAGCAGGAGCCCTGCTTTCCGACCTGCCAATCTTGGGCTCGCCAGCTTCTGTGGCTGCGTGACTTGGGATAGGCCTCTACCCTGACCCATGGACTTGGGACATTCTAGCCTCTACAATCATGTGAGCTGTTTCCTTGATAGAAATCTCTCTCTGTATATATATTTATACGCGTTACTGGTTTTGCTTCTCTAGAGAATGCAGCCTAAGACAGTGGCCTACTTAAGTTGACACATAACATTACAGTCCACCCCTTGTCAACTTGGCTCCTGTACATATCTCCTTAAACCATATATGATATCTAAATAAATACAGTTATAAAGTCATACTTGTGCCTAACATGATACAACTAATATGTGTACAACTGAAAACACACTAGCTCCATTTACATCTTATGTTTTATAAGTAATGGGAAGAAGAAAATATTGTTATATATATGCACACGTACATGTATAATACAACAAGGAAGAAATAGTCGTAACAATTATAGTCCTTATTTCTGCAACTGGTCACGTGGTCATAACTGGTATTTAGAACTACCTTTTTCCACTACCCATTCCATATTCCCTTTGCCCTCGCAAGCATCTCAGCTAGTTGTGGTTTTTTGTCTCTGGTGGGGTGACCCAAACCTTCATTCCTGAAGGGTCTGGACCATTCGTAGTTATGCTGGAATTGAGTTGCTGTTATTTTCCGTTGACTTTAATCACAAGGCGTGGCTGTTCTAAGAGATGCACTATGGGATCTCCTGTATTCCAGAAATACTCTTCTTTACCTCCATTATGCAATATTGATCTGATTTCCCCTTGGTAATCAGGATCTATCACACCAGCCAGTCCCTTCTTTGGCTTTTGATCCAGAGGCATGAGAAGCCCAAAGTGGCCAGGTGGCATTCTTAATTTCCAGTTCAATGGAATCATGTTGTGTCTGCAGGTGGGAACATTCTTCCCTTTGGAACTGAGACCTCTAGACTCACAGAACATAGGGTTGGAGGGACAGGAAGCAAAAATTTTTTAAGTGGGTCACTATGGGTAATAGTGGTGCCACTCCCATTTCTACCCCTTGATTCCTGGACCTGTGAATCCTGGCTATGGAAGAAATAGCACCATATACTGGGCTGGTTTAGGGCATATACAGCCTCCTGGAGAACATTTCCCCAACCCTACAAAGTATTGCCACCAAGCTGGCACTGTAATTATGTTTTTAGAAGGCCATTCCATTGGTCTATCAAGCCAGCTGCTTCAGGATGATGGTGAACATGGTAAGACCAATGAATTCCATGAGCATGGGCCCATTGCCACACTTCATTTGCTGTGAAGTGGATTGCTTGATCCAAGGTGATGCTGTGTGGGATGCCATGATGATGGATAAGGCATTTTGTGAGTTCATGGGTGGTAGTTTTGGCAGAAACATTACGTGCAGTGGAGGCAAATCCGTATCCAGAGTAAGTGTCTTCCCTAGTAAGAATGAAGCGCTGCCCTTTCCATGATGGAAGCAGTCCGGTATAATCAACCTGCCACCAGGCTGCTGGCTGATCGCCCCTAGGAATGGTGCCATATCGGGGACTTAGTGTTGATCTCTGCTGCTGGCAAACTGGGCACTCAGCAGTGGCTGTAGCCAAGTCGGCCTTGGTGAGTGGAAGTCCATGTTGCTGAGCCCATGCATAACCTCCATCCCTGCCACCATGGCCACTTTGTTCATGAGCTTATTTGGGTAATGACAGCAGTGGCTGAGGAAAGAGGATGACCGGTTTCCACAAAATGCATCATCCCATCCACTTGATTGTTAAAATCCTCCTCTGCCAAGGTCACCCTTTGGTGAGCATTCACATAAGACATGAATGTCTTCACTTCTTTGGCCCATTCAGAGAGGTCTGTTCATACACTTCTTCCCCATACCTCCTTGTCGCCAATTTTCCAATCATGCTCCTTCCAAGTCCTGACCATCCAGCCAAACCATTGGCCACAGCCCATGAATCAGAATTGCACATCTGAATATTTCTCCTTCCAAGCAAAGTGAACAACCAGGGGCACTGCTTAAAGTTCTGCCCATTGGGATGATTTCCCTTCACCACTGTCCTTCAGGGAGAACCTATAAAGGGGTTGCAGTGCTGCTGCTGTCTAGTTTCAAGTGGTGCCTGCATATTGTGCAGAACCATCTGTAAGCTAGGCACAAGTTTTCTCTTCCTCATTCAACTGATCATAAGGAACTCCCCATGAAGCCATAGGTGCAGACTGGGAGAGGAAAGGTAATGTGACAGGAGTGGAGACTATGGGCACTTGGGCTACTTCCTCATGTAACTTGTGCCTTCAGGTGCTGCTCGACCCCAGTCTCATATATACCACTTCCATTTAATGATGGAGTGCTGCTATGTACATCTCAAGAACTGGAGGTCAGATGATGACGCGTCAGATGCAGGATCGAGAGAGAGAGAGAAAGCTTTGCCAGAACATCCACATATATAAGATGCAGGCTATGTCCCCAAGGAAACTACCCTTACATCAGATCACAGAACGCAGGATACTTACATAGTACTGAGAATCTTGGCCTAGCCAAGTTGACACAACATTAACCGTCACAACCTTGGAGATAAAGAGTTCATAATCTGTCTTCTAGACAGGGCTTTGAACTGATTCTGCCCAATTCACTCATGGCCGAGGAAATGGGACAGAACAGACCCAGATTTTTAAAATTTGGGTGAACCAGAACAATAACCAGAATGGAAAAATTTATGGGTCTGAGCCCTGCTAGAAACCTGATCTTCCTCACAGAAAACAAGGGCAGCATACACATTACATAGCAACTAAATCTCTTGCCTGCTGGATTTTGAGCAGAGTTGGTATCTTGGTTATCTAGAGCTTCTGTAACAGAAATACCACACATGAATGGCCTTAACAAACAAATTTATTCTCTCGCAGCTTAGGAGGCTAGAAGTCTGAATTCAGTGTGTCAGCACCAGGGGAAGGCTGTCTCTGTCGGCTCTAGAGGAAGGTCCTTGTCATCTATCTTCCCCTGGCCTAGGAGCTTCTCTGTGTAGGGTCCCTGAGTCCAAAGGACACAGTTTGCTCCTGGCACTGCTTTCTTGGTGGTATGAGGCCCCCATGTCTCTCTGCTTGCTTCTGTCTTTTATATCTCAAAAGAGATTGACTTAAAACACAATCTAATCTTCTAGTCCTAGTCCTAGTCCTGCCGCGTTAACATAACTGCCACTAATCCCACCTCATTAACATCATAGAGGTAGGGTTTACAACACATAGGAAAATCACATCAGGTACCAAGATAGTGGCACACAATCCTGGGAATCACGGCCTAGCCAAGTTGACACGTATTTTGGGGGGACACAATTCAATCTATGACAGTCAGAAACAGCAGTGTCCTGTCAAAGATGGCAGCTGACCACCCTGTTTTGAGTGTGTGTCACTCTCCGCAGTCCTGCCACTAATCCAATCTCATGCATCAGGCTCTTGAAAGGGCTTACCACACCTCTTCTGAGTCTCCCATTCAAGGGCTTCATTGTGTAATTTTTCTTGTTCTGGTTATTGTTTGGGATCCTACAAATTAACAATTCAGGTCTCTTCCGGTTTTGCTTCGTCAGCTGCGACCAAACCATCTCAAACTGGTTCAAAGCCCCGCTGCCAGCACATCAGCTCAAAGTCAGAGAAGGTGGGCCATATGTCTTTGTAGTTTTCCTTCCTCCCTGCTCCATTTCATGGCCTCATGCAATTCCAGTAACTCATTGCAAAGACAGGTGCACATCAAAGGGCGCATCATAAAAAGCTCACTGTTTGCAGAAGCTCATAGCATGATATTTTAATTTAGCTTTTGTAAAAAGGTTTTACAACCAACTTTTTAACATCTTTATGCGTCAATAACTTTATTTTAAATATTAAAAAAAAAAATCTGAGGAGCCTATGAGAGCAGAATCATAGGAAATGGAGTGTTCAATTTGACCGCACTGCCCTTCTTAGTAGACTGAAGATGATGCCCTTTGGGGGCACATAAGACACTCATCCCCCCGTGCTGGGCCTTCTTCCTCCATTTGTCTTCATCTCCATCAGTTCCATAAAATGCAAAGATGCCAGATTGTACCCATGTAGAATACTACCCAGGAGGCACACACAGTGGTTTGGGGATGGCTCATGGGAGGAAATTAGAAATATTTAGAATCCCTGGCCAGAAATTCCTGTGGATTTAAATGATGCTAAATTAAATGTGTATAACATTTGCTTCCTTCCAATGACCATTCTTGAAACTTAACATTTATCTAGTCTTTCGGTGCTACTTTGCCTTGGGGACAGTTAGTTGTGTCCTAAAGCATGCATGTGCATGACAGGGAAGGAAATGAGGGCTTTTCGTTGTCCTCTGCAGGTGGAGGTCAGCCGAGGCCAGCTTCTGGAGGCTGTAAAGTTGTCCTCTTTGCCCTTCAGTGGCATCACCATCCTCTCCTACGCAGCGTTTTCCTGCTTTTAAATCTTTTGACCCTAGTACCTCATCGTTTATTCTTTGAAATGCCTATGTTAACTCTCCCAGGGAATTATATATTTAATAACTGGGCTTTAATTCCAGAAAGAACAACTTAATCTCCTGTAGAGGAAGGAATTCCAGGCCTACTGAGCAAAGGGGGAACTATGTATCAGGCAGGGAGCCTTCACCTTGCCCCTGAAACCTCAAAGCTAAGGAACAGCTGTTTGGTTATTCCTTGTAGTTAGAGCTGCTGTGCCCAGAGGGTCAGTCAGGGGCATGGGCCCTTTATCATGGCTACCTCTCTTTGAACTCTGCCATTTCCCCTCCCAGCTTTCTGCCCCAAGATGCCCATGTGTCAGGCATTTACACTTCTGGAGGTATTGCACTGAAACCTCACACCTGAAGCATGAGAAAAAGGGGCAGAGGCACAGAGTTCCAGGGTATTAGGGAATTCAACTTGTGCATTGCTTACAGTGTGCTACTGGAGGGGCAGGTGGGGGCTAAAATCCGGTCTGTGCCCTGTTCACTCAACAGCACACCCTGGTGTGGAGCTGTGTTTGCCTGAGGAATGGGCAGTTTTTCTCTGCACAAAGGTAACATCCACTTCCCAATCCCTGCACCCAAAGGAGGTAACTTACTAATTAAATTAACTAGGTGTTTCAGGTTAGTGAAGGCTCCAGGAGGTAACTGCAACTGTTGGGAAGATTCTGTCTGGGACCTTTCTGTTTTGTGGCAGTGATGATAAATAAAACCTGGATGGTACCAGGAAAATATGTTAACACTGACCTGAAGAACCAATAAGATGAGAAAACAACAAAAACAAAAGCCATTTGGCCATAAGAATAAGACTAAGTATAGTTATTTTACACAGACAGTTCACCCTTCATGCTTTATTAATCCTCTCAGTAAGCATATCTATCATTACAAATTATCTGATTGACTTTGGTGTGAGTTGTATTTGATTAGACAAGTGAACTTGGTTCATGTATGATTCACTTCGGTGATTGTTCACTTGTGAAGGGATCCCTGGTGGTGCAGTGGTTAAGAGGTATGGCTGCTAACCAAAAGAGGTTGGCAGTTCAAATCTACCAGCCACTCCTTGGAAACCCTATGGGGTAGTTCTACTCTATCCTATAGGGTTGCTGTGAGTCAGAATAGACTCAACACCAACAGGTTTTATTTTGTTTTGTTTTTTGAAGTGCAGCTGGTCACAAGCAACTTTTAAAAATATCTGAAAAAACAATGACCAAGACCTTTCTCAACCCTGATAGTACAGTGTGGCTGAAGGATTTTAAAAGCTTTGAATATCTGGATCACCAGAAGACAATATCAAATTCCCAAACTTCCTTTATATTTAAATGATGACATCACCCTTCCTTCTTTCCTTATACTTTGGATTCTTATTTCCCTGCTTGGCAAAAAGTCAGAAAACCAAGCTCTGGTAAATATCATGATAATCACCTTTTCAAATATTTTGTTAAATCTGAACCTCCGTTTCCTTTACTACCAAATATAAATGAAGTGTGGTCACTGCTAACCTCTGTTCAGGGAGTTACATAAGTGATAGGAGGACCTGGGCCAGCTATAGCCCTCTCCAACTTGGTATCAGAGTGTTGGCACATGTTCCAGACTACTTGATTTGAAAACATAATCTCCAGAACCAACCTTGACTATTTAATAAGCCCAGCATAAACCTAGGTTTTCGTTCCTCTTTTAAACAGTCACAGGTGATTTATTGTCTGAAACCAAAGGGATATCTATTGTTTTCCCATCTGTTGTTTGATGGGGTACCAGTTGAGATGTTTCAACAAACGGCTGCAATGCTGAAAGTGCTCACTTGTCTATTCCAAGAAATTTGGAAGACAGCTTTCTGGCCAAGCAACTGGAAGAGATCTGTATTTGTGCCCATTCCAAAGAAAGGTGATCCAACAGAAGGTGGAAATTATCGAACAATTTCATTAATATCACACACAAGTAAAATTTTGCTGAAGATCATTTAAAAATGGTTGCAGCAGTACATTGACACGGAACTGCCAGAAATTCAAGCCAGATTCAGAAGAGGACATGGAACGAGAGATATCACTGCTGATGTCAGATGAATCTTGGCTGAAAGCAGAGAATACCAAAAAGATGTTTATGTGGGTTTTATTGACTATGCAAAGGCATTCAGCTGGGTGGGTCGTAACAAATTATGGATAACATTGTGAAGAGTGGGAATTCCAGATCACTTAATTGTGCTCATGCAGAACCTCTACACAGACCAAGAGGCAGTCATTCAAACAGAACAAGGGGATATAGATACAAAGTATGCATCAGGGTAGTATCCTTTCACCATACTTATTCAATCTGTGTGCTGAGCAACTAATCCAAGAAGCTGGACTGTTTTAGTAATCTAGTGCTGCTATAGCAGAAATACCACAAGTGGATGGCTTTAACAAACAGAAATTTATTCTCTCACAGTCTAGGAAGCTAGAAGTCCAAATTCAGGGTGCCAGCTCTAGGGGTAAGCTTTCTGTTTCTGTCAGCTCTGGAAGAAGGTCCTTGTCACCAATTTTCCCCTGGCCTAGGAGCTTCTCAGCACGGGGACCCCAGGTCCAAAGGATGAACTCCCTTCCTGGTTCTTCATTCTTGGTGGTAGGTGGTCCCTCTCCTCTCAGTTCCCTTCTCTCTTTTATATCTCAAAAGAGATTGACTTAAGATACAACCTAACCCTGTAGATTGAGTTCTTCCTCATTAACATAACTGCCTCTAATCTTGCCTCGTTAACATCATAGAGGTTAGGATTTGCAACACATAAGATAATCATATCAGATCACAAAATGGAAGACAGCCACTCAATACGGGAATCATTGCCTAGCCAAGTTGATGTACATTTTGGGGGGACACAATTCAGTCCATAACATTCTACCCTTTGGCCCCCAAAAATTCATGTCCTTGCCACATGTAAAACACATTCACCTCATCATATCATCCCCAAACTCTTAAATCAACTCCAAGTCCAAATTCCAAAAACTTCCTCTTCATCTGTAAAATCTAGAATACAAGTTGTCTGCTTCCAAAGTATAATGGTGGAACAGGGACAAGATAGACATTTCCATTACAAATGGGAGAAATTGGAGGGAAAGAATGGATAACAGGCACCAAGCAAGTCAACAGAACATACTGTAGTTCTCAAGCCTTGAAAATAATCCTCCAGACACTGGGTGTTAGCCACACTCTCTGGATTCTGGGTGGAGGCCCCTTGGCCCTGGGCTTTAGCTTCCCCTTCCAGGCCCACTGGAATGGCAACTCTGCTTCGTCGCATTTGGGCAGCCCCGTTCTCCTAGTCCATCTGAGTGACAACACCACCCCTTTGGCCCTGGCAGGCCTTGTTCTTCTGCCTCTTGGGCATGGCAGCCTTATCCCCTCAACTTTGGGCAGTGGATCCAGCCCCATCCCGGCACTCTTGAAGGACAGCCCCATGCTCTGTAACCCAGTTGGTGAAGATCTGACTCTTTGAAAACTAGGAAGCTGCGGCCCTACCCTTTGAAACCCCAGAGGCCATGGTTACACCCTTTGGGACCTCAGAGGTCATGGCCCTACCCTGTGATACTGAGGCATTTCTGCTTCCTGTGTTCGTAATCTCTTCAGCTCCTGCTTCCTGGTTCCTTGGCTTTTGACCCCTCAGGCCCTGCTCTGGCAAATGTTCCAAAGCTCTTTGGCTCTACTGATAAGTGCCTGGAGCTACCTCACTGCGCCAGTAAACCTCGGCCTACTGACCAGAAGGCACTCAGCTCTCTGCTCTGTGCACTTATTGAAGCACTTATTGCTTCACCAATAAGTGCCCAGAGGCACCACACTCTGCCAGGAAGCCTCCTGTATACAGGCACTCAACTCTCGCTCCTTGGGTTGGCTCCCTCACTGTCTCACACTGGTCTCCTTGTTCTGCTGCTGCCATTTCTCTGCTGGTGATTCTTGCCTTCTGCACTGTCACCAGTGTTACAGCTCTTGTCGCTTCCTTCTGAGTCCTCATCAGAGTTGTCTTTGACGTCCATAATTCCACCAATAGTCTCTTCAAGGCAATCTGTGCTTTTACTGTTGTTGTTGTGTGGTGTTGAGTCGATTCCGACTCATAGCAACCCTGTTACCACCTTTTACTATTAGGCATTTTAAAACTCTTCCAGCCTCTATCCATTCGTAGTTTCAAATCTGCTTTCACATTGTAGTTATCTGTTAGAGCAGCACACCACTCTTCTGGTACCAACTTCTGTCTTAGTTGTCTAGTGCTGCTATAACAGAAATACCACAAGTGAATGGCTTTAACAAAGAGAAATTTATTCTCTCACTGTCTAGGAGGCTAGAGGCCCGAATTCAGGGTGCCAACTCCAGGAGAAGGCTTTCTGTCTCTGTCAGCTCTGGGGGAAGGTCCTTGTCATCAATTTTCCCCTGGCCTAGGAGCCTCTCAGCACAGGGACCCCGGGTCCAAAGGATATGCTCTCCTCCTGGTTCTTCATTCTTGGTGGTAGGAGGTCCCTCTCTGCTCTCTTTTCTCTTTTATATCTTGAAAGAGACTGACTCAAGATACAACCTAACCCTGTAGATTGAGTCCTGCCTCATTAACATAACTGCTTCTAATCCTGCCTCATTAATATCGAGGTTAGGATTTACAACTCATAGGATAATCATATCAGATCACAAAATGGTGCACAGCCACTCAACGTGGGGAATCATGGCCTAGCCAAGTTGACATACATTTTTATAGGGCACGGGCACGATGCAATCCATAACATGGACTGTATGAAGAAGAAAGCTGCATCAGGATTGGAGGAAGACTTGTTAACAACCTGCGATATGCTGATGATACAGCCTTGCTTGCTGAAAGCGAAGAGGACTTGAAACACTTACTGATGAAGATTAAAGACTACAGCCTTCAGTATGGATTATACAGCAACATAAAGAAAACAGAAATCCTCACAACTGGACCAATAAGCAACATCGTGGAAAAAAAAAAAAAAA
>NW_004444072.1:2578290-2607382 GCF_000243295.1 Trichechus manatus latirostris | reverse complement strand
AAAAAAAAAAAAAACCATTGCCATCGAGTCAATTCCAACTCATAATGACCCTAAAGGACAAAGTAGAACTGCCCCTTAGGGTTTTCAAGGAGCAGCTAGTGGGTCCAAACTGCCGACCTTTTGCTTAACAGCAGAGCTCTTAACCACTGTGCCACCAGGGCTCCAACATCATGATAAATGGAGAAAAGATTGAAGTTGTCAAGGATTTCATTTTACTTGAATCTGCAATCAAAGCCCATGGAAGCAGTCAAGAAATCAAATGATGTATTACATTGGGTAAATCTCTGCAAGAGACCTGTTTAAAGTATTAAAAGATGTCACTTTGAGGACTAAAGTGTGCCTGGCCCAAGCCATGTTATTTTCAATTGCCTCATGTGCATTCAAAAACTGGACAATGAATAAGGAAGACTGAAGAAGAATTGATTCCTTTAAATTATGGTGTTGGCAAAGAATATTGAATATACCATGAACTTCCAGAAGAACGAACAAATCTGTGTCAGAAGTAGTTCAGCCAGAGTGCTCCTCAGAAGCGAGGATGGCGAGACTTCGTCTCACATACTTTGGACATGTTATCAGGAGGATACAGTCCCTGGAGAAAGATATCATGCTTGGTAAAGTAGAGGGTCAGTGACAAAGAGGAAGACGCTCAATGAGATGGATTGACACAGTGGCTGCAACAATAGGTTTAAACAGCAATGATTGTGAGGATGGTGCAAGACTGGGCATTGTTTCATTCTGTTGTACATGTGGTCGCTATGGGTCAGAACTGACCCAATGGCACCTAACAACAACAAAGCATGCTTGGGAGATAAGGCCTGCTTGCTAATGTTCTCTGTGGGGAGGTCCATTCTTTCTAACGTATATTCTTCTTATTATCTGGCTGAATCATAGGCCCAGCAGGAGCTCCTACCCTATAGCAGTAGTTGGAAGCAAAGTTTTGGAACCTGAAGTCTGGAGACTGCCTGGCCCTGAGGGCCTCAAAACGCTCTGTCCTCACCTGCACAACACGTGCAAATGCTAACTTATAGGCAAGAACAGCATACCCTTTATTCTTTCAAACACTGGGAACTCTCTAGAATTCAGTGTTTCTAAATCTTAGCACACTCACCACTCCCTCCACCCCTCCCACCCAACCCTTATATTGAGAGTTACTACGCAAATATCTATGAAAATTTGTATTTGTTTTTGTAACATTTTATTGGGCATATTTTCAGAGTTACACAAAAGTTGAAAGAATATTCTAGGGAACCTCTTGAACCTCTGTTTACCTATCTCCCAGCTTCAACAATCATCAATATTTTGCCAGTTTTATCTTTACACACACACAAACATAACCACCATGCTTTTATTAGAATTAACAGTAATTCCTTAACATCTTCTGATACTCCATCCACATTAAAATTTCTCCATTTGTTTTCAAAATATTGTTTTACTTGGGTTGTTCAACAAATCAGGATCTAAGTAAGGTTGATACATTGCATTTGATTGTTGTGTTTCAAAAGTCCCTTATCAGGAAGCTTTTGAGCTCAGAAAACTCGTGTACCATAGAATTAGGCTTTGTGTGTATATTTATTTAGATGTGGTAGCTGGTGGTTACTGTGACAGGAGAGGCTTATAGCTATTTTAAGACCCCAAAATGATCCTTCTGTCTGTGGCAAGTATTCACTATTTCTAAAACCACAGGAGAAGAGCATAGTTGTTAAGTATTTTAATTGCAGATTTGTCATTCATTGAATTCTCATTCTGGAAAAAAAAAAAAAAAAAAAAACCTAGTTAACTCCCTAGATACGAAAGGAGAGAATCAAAAACCAAATTTACAAGTCACAGAAAATAAGTATCTGTGTTAACTGTGCTCATCAGTACCTACTGCTGTCTCAGTAACAGAAAGTAAGTTGTAATGGTTTATAGTAATTTGAGTCTATTTTTTTCTTGTGGTTTCTGCATAGGAAATTTTATTTTTATAGCTGTTTTAAATGGTACACCATAATCTGCTAAGCTGTGAATAAATTCACTGTTATGTTTCTTGTCATGTTTGCAATTCCTGGTCTCATTTGATCAACTTTCTGTTTTTTTTAATTATAATCATATGCTATGTATTATATATTCTCCAATGATGTCATCACATATGCATTATTGATTGTGAAAAAAAATATATAGTCAAATTGTTAAGGAAAAGTAAGTCTTTATGTTATTAATATCTTCCACTTCAACTCCCTTTTCCCAACTGTTCAATATTATAAAATTTTAAGAAATATTTTTGAAGAAAATTCTTCTTCTAAAAAGCCCTCTTCTCAAAAAGATGAAAGATTTTCATACAGTCCAAAGTAACGCGAGGACACGCTAATCAGAGAAGCTGTTAATATGGTAGTTAGAGGAAATGAGATGGAAACTGGAAAAAAAAAAAAACCCACTATTTTTTGGGAATAATTTTAGGTTGCAAGACAGTAAAACTAGTTCTCCCATACTCCTCACTTTGGTGCCCCGTTGTTAACATCTTATGTGATCGTGGTCCATCTGTCAAAACTTACAAAACTAACATTGGTACATTACTGTTGCCTAAACTCCAGCTGTATTTGGATTTCACCAATTTTTCCATTAATGCCCTCTTTCTGTTTAGTGTCCAGTCCAGGGTACCACATTTCATTAAGGTAATATGTGTCCCCAGTCTCCTCTAGTCTGTGACAGTTTCTCGGTCTTTCCCTGTTTGTCATGGCCTTGACCGTATTGAGGAGTGCTGGACAAGTAAATATTCTGTATACTTCCCCTCAATCTGGGTTTGTCTGTTGTTTTTCTTGTGATTAGGCAGAGTTATGGGTTTTCCAAAGGACCGCAACACTGTTGAAGTGTCCTTCTCATCACATCATGTCATGGGATACATTATATCCATTTGACATCACTGGTGATGTTAACCATCGCTTGGCTAAGGTAGCGTTTGCCGGGTTCTTCCATTGTAAAGTTGCTGTTTTTCCCTTTCCCTACTCTAGTCTGTGGAAGGGAGGTGGTAAGTCTGGTCCACCCTCGGGTAGGGGTTGGGAGTTAAGCTCCACTTTCTGCAGAGCAGAGTATCTACACATATTATTTGGAATTCTTCTGTAAGAAAGATTTGTGTTTTCTCTCCCATTTAATTATACATATCAGTAAGAAGCTATATGTATTCACTTTATTCACTGGGTTATAATCTAATACTACATAATTTATTTTGTTGCTAAAATTGTTCCAGCAGTTCTTTCAGGTTGGGTTCTGTGTCCATTTGACATGGCCCCATCCTTTCGTTTTTTTGAGTACATCCTTTAGAGCCCGGGTGGCAAAGTGGGTAAGAGCTCAGGCTGCTAACCAAAAGGTCAACAGTTCGAATCCACCAGCTGTTCCTTGGAAACCCTGTGGGGCAGTTCTACTCTGTCCTATAGGGTTGCTATGAGTCAGAATCGACTCGACCGCACACAACAACAGCAAGATGCTCTGGGCTTAGCTTGTATTTCCTCTGCTCCAGTCCTGCAGTCAGCCATAACTCTTTAAGGAGCCCTGGCTCCTTTTATTACAGAATGATATTTAGAAACCAAGATTTGGGCACCAAGCTAGCTGATTGTTACTGGAGTGTCATTGCTGTAGGCCCTCTGAGCAGTATACTAACCTGTGTACACATATGTTATCTATGATTGTTTCTGTGTCTATCTAAATATATAAATTCATAGTGATGTCTGACTCTAATCTAGTGCCACAGAGTTCATTCTAGCCTTCCTTTCTTGTTATCTGTAACTTCCCTTCTGAGAGGGAGAACTTTTGCTCACACCCTCCACCGTTCACTTCCTCATTTGTTTAACTCCAGGATACCTGAAAAGCAGTTTAACAATTGTTAAGCTGTACTCATAAGAAACAAATTTATCAACTGTAGTATAGTCTTTATGTACTGTTCCTCTGTCTATGGCCTTATAATTTCTAGTGAAAACATTTTCCAAATTTACATAGGTCAGTAAGTAGAAACTTTTTAACAGCAATTACTCAAATCACGATGTTTGTACTAAACCAGTAATGCCGCTGGCTTTATCTTAAATCTTGGAAAGTCATGGACTACGTTTGAAAACAAGAGAGGAAGGAATAAAGAAATAATGGTTCAACTCAAAAAGCAGTTGAGGAAAGGAAAACCCTTTTTCCCCCCACAGTTTATTTGTTGGAGTCCATGGGTAGTAGAAACAGGTTAACGTGCTCAGCTGGTAACCAAAAGGTTGGATGTTTGAGTCCACCCAGAGACACCTTGCAAGAAAGACCTGGTGATGTACTTCATTGAAAACCCTAGGGAGCACAGTTCTACTCTGACACACATGGGGTCACCATGAGTCAAAATTGAATTGATGGCAACTGATTGATCTGGGTTATTCGTAGACCCCTGACTAGACTCCAGTTCCTGACTTTCTTGGTCATATTTGCCAATTCTTCTTTCGGCTTTGTTGTTCTCAATGTTCTGCTTTAAGATTTCCCATCTATCTTTTTTTTCTCTTTGATGAACTCTTAAAGATAGCCAGATCTCATTAAATACACCCAGTCCAACCATACCTTGTCTGTGCAACACAAAGGGCCTTTTAGAACAGCATCCAGTCCACATGATCCCTCTGGCCTCTTGATTATTGTCACCTTTTTATCCTCAGAGGTCATACCAAAGGTAGAACAGAATTGTAAACAAGATCATGAAAGTTTGGAACATTTACCTGAGTCCTTACATATGTCCTCTCATATATCTCAGGAGTTCCATTGATAAGAAAGTGTAAAGAGCTTGCAAATTATATCATTAACCTGCCCCCCATACACACATACACTACCACACAGTCCAAAAACTGAAGGAGCCCTCATGTACAAAATACAGTGTAATGCCTCAGTCAACTTAGAGTAAGCAGTGAGGAATGCTGCCAAGTTGCTCAACTTCAAGATGTTCTCAGGCTAGATTCTAGGCAATTTTGGGGGTTTGAAGCACATTTGTGTACTCCACATGCAGCTCTTAGTCATTTATCATGATATAAAAATACATATTCCATAAAATCCAAGAAAAATATTTTTTAAAACATCACTGAATAAAATAAGAATGAAATCAGCATGGTACCACTATGTGATAATGCTGACATTTATGACAGTCTGAAATTCAACTCTGGACAATAGTCAAACTTCAATGTCATCCAGCTGGACAGTGATAAAACTACTAATATCTACTTATTGCCCAGGGTAAGTGAGTTGTTTTTTTTCTCTATATCCATAATCAAAGTCACCTCACACTCAGTCCTCTGTTATGATCAAACTCCTTTTTTGACTCTCTTGCTGAGTCCTTCAGAATTAGGTTTGAAGAGTAATGTAATTCTGTCACTAAATTGTACACTTCAAAAATGTTGAATTGGCAGATGTGTTATATATAGTTTTACAGCAATAAAAAAAAAGGATTAGGTTTGAAGTTTGGGCAGGCATACAATCTTTTCCTCAAATAAATTAACAGCCCTAATTTTTTTTTTTTTTTTGCCAGGAATTGAGATTAAATTTATGAGATGGACTAATTTTAAAGAAAGTTTAAATGCTTTACCTTGCATTTCACTCCAAGGACACTGTCATTATTTAGGATGCTTTAAGCTACACGTAACAGGAATCCTGAGTCAGACATATTCAGATAATAAGGACAGTTAGCTCAAATAAGCAATCCAAAGACCTCTCAATCCTAACTGCACATTGGAATCACCTTGGGAACTTAAATAAATAAATACTGGTAACGCAAGAAGGGGATTGAAATCTCTGAGGTGGGCCTGGGCAGTGGGAAGTATTAAAAGTTTCCCAGGTTATTAAAATATATAATCGAGGCTTAGACCCACTGACTTAGAAGCTAATCATTGTCTTTAAGGACCCAGGTTCTTTCCATTTCTCTGCTCAGGGGCGGATTATCCAATAGGCAGGGTAAGCATGGTGCTTACCTTACTTACCAGATTGTCTGTAAGGAACAGTTTCACATTTTTTCACCACATCAAAGATTCTCCTTCTAGGGATGGCTGACATCTGTCTCTCTCCCAACCCATAGCACCTTCTAGAGAATCAAAGCCTCTTTTCAAATTTACAGTCCCTGAAAGGGGCAGATGACCCAGAGAGCAAGGTAAGCACGGAGTTTACTTGTGCATACTCAACTAATCTGAGGTGAATAGTTTCACTAGAGATGATCTGGTAAGCAAGGTAAGTGCCATGCTTTCCTTGCCTGTTGGATAATCTGTCCCTGCCAGCCATCCTCAGAATAAGCCCTTCCTCCTGGAAGCTACAGTTATTCTAGAGGAGAAAGACCATGCCTTCCTGGGGCATTCTCTTAAGACGGGGTTGCCAGGTAAAATACAAGATGCCCAGTTAAATTTGAATTTCAGATAAAGAAGCATTTTTTTAGTAAAAGTATGTCTCAAATATTGCATGGAATGTACTTATATTTAAAATTATTCATTGTTTATCTGAAATTCAAATTTAACTTAATATCCTCTTTTTATTTTCTAAAATAACATTTTTATTTGCTTAAATAACATTGAAGAAAATAAGAATGAAATCAGCATATAACCCTATCTAGAGAACAAGGACATTTTTAAGAAATCACACACCCCTCCCCAAGACTTCTAATGTCTCATTGGCCAAAATTTCTAGACCAGTCACTGTCAGGGGTAAAAACCAAAGCAAACCAGTTGCCATGGAATCAATTCTGACTCATAGCGACCCCATGTGTGTCAAAGTAGAACTGTGCTCCATAGGGCTTTTGGAAGTAGATTGCCAGGCCTTTCTTCCAGGTCATCTCTGGGTGGCCTCGAGCTGTCAACTTTTTGGTTAGCAAGAGCACTTAACCATTTGCAACACCCAGGGACTCCTAGGCAAGGGTTAATGGGATTACCCTTAAATCCATCAGGCCCAGGCCCAGTCCCACAGTTGTGGATTCGGTCTGCTTCCCCTTTAAAGAAAGCTCATGACTGCAGAGCCCTCTTGAGAAGGGAGACACAGAGTAAATGCAGAACACCAACACTGTCCTCTCCAGAGAGAGTTCAGTTGGCACTTCGGTCAGTTGACACTGTGTGCCATGATCTCTAGACTAAAGCTTTTCTGCAAACGATTATCTGTGGGAGAAAATACAAACTTGATTAAGTCATGAACTTGTTCAGATGCACAGTCATCTTCAGAACAGTCAGTCCTGTTATAACGTGAATATGTGTTCCTAAAACTTACCGTCCCTGTAGATTACACATTGAAAACGACAGGGCTCGTTGGAAAAATGGGGCTAGGAGCCAACACTCAAAAAAAATTCATCAGTGACACATGAAACAACATAGGAACCTCACTGAAGTGGTAGCACAGTTTTCCACATGTTAAATGATTAAGACATTAGTACCACAATAAAAATGGCGCTTTACCTTGAAAAAGACCAAAAGCTTGCCTGAAAAAGTGGACATCAGAAAGATTGCAACTTGTGAGTTACTGTTAAGTTGTGGAAGGAGGGTTATCTGAAATTTGACACAAAGTTTTAATATCTGATACGGATGGGTGTTGTCCACAACACACACAGGGAACTGAGGTCACTGGCAGATGTTTGAGGGGTGTGTGTATGCATTTTGTGTATCCCTACATGCCTGGGTTCAGCTAGGTGCAATTTTCTGCATTCACCTAGTGCTTCTTGTGGGCAAAATTGCACAGAAGGAAATGTGAAATTTATGCTGTACTCAGATTGTTTCCCTAATATGCCAGTCTCCTTGGAACAAATTCACAATTTCAAAACAAGCATTATAATGATTTGACAGGCAGCTTCTGAATTTGGTGGGTGGGGGAAATGAGGATATAGAAATACTATACTTTTTGTGTAATTTGTTTATTCTCATTTTAGTAACTAACTGCCCTGTGTCAGAAATTTTAGAATAAATCCACTTTATTAATGGTCACATCCATCCAGAGTATTTCATGACACCACCTTGTTCACTTTGAGTGTCTGACTCCTCATCAGAATCCTGCAGAGGCTCTTTCTCCCAAGGATACATCCTGGGATTTTGAGCATGGCCCCCGAGGCCCTCCATGAGCTCACCCTGTGTGGCCTCATCAGCAGTCCTCCCTCCAGCTTCTCCTCGGCTCGTCGGGAATGCACACTTGTTTGGTTCCTGCAAACCAAGCGCGCTGTCTCATGGCTCTGTGCTCTTGCTCCACACTGTCTTTTCTGACCAAAATGACTTATGTCCACAAAACTCTCAGAGTTCTTTCCAGTCTCAACCCAAGCACATGTGTCCTAAGGAGCCTTCTCTGCCACCCTCTGAAAGCTTTAAGTACTTGCAGCAGTTAGCTGGGGTCTAGTTAAGCTTGCAGATTCCAGAGCCCCAAACCTACAGAAGCAGCATCTTGGAACTGGGGGGGAGGGTGTCCTTCATATCTGCAAATGCTTCCTCTGCTTTAAAATTTGGAGAACCACTTGTATTCAGTTATAAGGACCTTGCAGGCACTTGTCTCTATCCCCCATGCCAAATATTGTGTCTGGCACTCAGTAAATGTTTAGGAATGAATGAGTGCTTTGGGGGGTTTGTGTGCTCTGCAAGAATTCAGCTGTATTAGGCTTTACTCTGATTCCTCTAGAACATGAAAAGTCACCTCATTTCTCAGTGGCATTCACCAGCCACATATAAAAGCTAATAGGAATTCATGAAATGTAGTTAAAAATTGGATTACTATAAATTTATTTAAGGGATGAATTAACAAAAGTGCAATAGACGTGTAAAAACAGTGTGGGGGCAGTGTCTGACCTCCCCTCACTTCACAAGGGGGAAGAAGAATCAAGATCAACAGTCCAGGGCTGATTCCTATGAGGCAGAGTTCAGACATGCCTCTTCTCTCCTCCATCTTTTCTGACACCAACCATCCCTCCCATGACACTCTACTTCTCTGCTGAGTTCTATCAATCATTGAAGTGGCCACACACAACTTACAGACCATCCTCATGATTATGGGGTTTTTTAGGAAAGTAACAGTTACAGTTCAGGCTCAGGAACACTCAGGATACAGTTCTTCCATCAGGACAGCCTCTCCCCAGCCATGGTCACCTGTATATCTCTCTCAGGCCCTAGGCCTCTGCCCAAAGACACTGAACTTTCTCGCTCTGTGTGCTGGGAAGCCAACCACGATGTCTCCTGCTGCAGGGTCTCTCCTGCTAGGTCCCTTCTATCACTGCTTCTTACCATCTTCAGGGTTATAGCTGGCTCTCTCTTTCAGTCTCCTGCTTCTAGGAGCTTCTCAGTGCAGGGATCCAGGGTCCAAAGGATGTGCTGGCTCCTGGCTGTTCTTCTTTGGTAGTGGTGGGAGCTTCTCTTTCCTGCCTCTGGGGTGGCTCAATTCAAGCCCAGCGGGATGGCAAAACTGACCAATCCTTTTGATGGGCCACAATTATCCTGTCACACAGTCTCACCCAATCGCTTGAGTGGGAGTTACAAGACCATGGCTAGAAAGGCCACACAAAAGTGACCCATCACACCGCAGCATATAAAACAAACCCAGTAATTTAGAGACTTAACTTCTTTCTCATCTTTTTTTGTTCTTTCTAGAAATCTCAGAATTGGTAGTGTTTGTGCTAGAAGAAGACAGATTGAAGCCATTCCAACACTTGGTTTCCTTTACCAGTTGTAACTTAAATGTCTTAAATCTTGCTTGAACCTCAGCTTGGATTTGCTGCAGGGTACAGTTTTTTGTTCGTCTCTAATGGGACATTATGAGGTCGGTTAGCCCAGAGAATGGTGGTACAAGGGTGCACATTTCACTCTCACACAGGTCAGTTAGCTTTGCCGTAAGAAAACAACCTTGGCCAAGGCCCTTCAATCTAGGTCAGCCATTGTGCAGACACTTACATTTGGTGCCAGGAACAGCAAGGAATTTCGAGCAAGATAGCTTTGCCCAGCCAGCAACACGATGAGAAACTCAGCTGGAGGCCCTGGTCCTGGGTGGGTGGTTTCATCAGTTTGTCTGATCACGTGTAAGTGGAGAGGGAAAACCCCTTGTTAAATAGAGTAACATCTGTGCTAATTGGCTCGGTGGAGGAGAGAGCTATTCTGGTTTACAGAAGATTGGTCAGGTTGCCTAATTATAAAAATACAACATGGAGATGATAGCCTAGAAGTTCAAAAGATGGGGATATTTCTCCACAAATGCCATTTGATTAGACTTCTGTACACAGGCTTTTCCAGAAGAGACCTTTCTTTCCCAGTTAAAATGCTCAAAAGACAGGAGATTGCATAGTAACTGTGTAATACTTTTATACCTTTTGAATTTTAATAGGCTAGGAAGTTTCATTCTGTTGTACAGAGGGTCATTATGAGTCGGAAGTGCCTCAATGGCACCTAACAGCAACAACAGGAAGTTCCTAGGACATGCTGTAGGTGTGTAGTTATTTAAAACAGCAACTATAGGACTTTCGCAAATAATAAAATTTGTAACTATGCAGGTGAGGTTTGATTCTTCTGGTTACACCATTGTGAATTTAGTCCTAGTTAAAAGTTTTATTTTAATTCCCAGTATATTTATTTCAGGATTGTAATGCTACTGGGTTTACTTTAGAATGTATAGCACATGGTCCTATTTTCTGGCACCATTCTTGTCTAATTTATTCTTTTTATTGTTTTTCTATTGTTCTAAAACTGCATAAAGCAACTTCTTTAAAAGGCAAAGTTAGATTAAAATAGCTCAAAGTGTTGAAATGGCAGTAGGATAAAAGTATGTCTCTAAAGGCTGAAAGTATTAAGAAATACTACTTATTATGATTATTATAAAAATATCTTCAGAATACCAGGGATGAATTTAAATGCTATGGATTATGGATGTGTTCTACCATTTTCTTTACTGACATTCATCTTTTCTTCTGTGATACTTACACACAGCCTCTGTTTATCGAAAGTTACAGAAGTGCACATGTATAATCCAACAAAATTAATTGTATTTGGCTTCAATATAAGTATACTTGTGTTTACAGTAGAATAAATTGACGCCTACTAGCCTAAGAATTAGCTCTAAATGGAATAATGAAGCTATTCTGTACAGAACTGATTCAGGGAGGTTGGAAAGCCATCTTGCAAGCCTGTCACCTGCTTCTCTCCTCCCTGTATCCTACTCCATGTTGAGAAGTCTTTTGGACTACTACCAAATATGAATCTAAATGTGCAGCCATCTGTTAAAACTGCCTTAGAGCAGAGAGATAGTGAAGTGTTTCACAGTCTTAGAGCCATTGGAAGCTGTGTTCAGAAGTGAAAATAGGGCATGAGATGAGTAGTCTAAATCCTTGCCACTCAAAACGTGGTCCATGGGCCAGCTGCATAGTCATCACCTAGGAGCTTGTTAGAAATGCAGAATCTCAGGCCCCACCCCAGACTTAATATGCATTTTAACAAGATTGCCAGGTGATGCTTGTGAATATCACAGGTTGAAAAGAATTGGTCTGAGTAATATTAATTGAATACGAAATCAGAAACAAGATTTTTCCACAGATAACACAAGCTGCAAATATATCCTAGTGTGAACATGTTCTCCTTATGGATGATGGCTAAGTGCTAATGACTATAGAATGTTTTTCACGTACTAAACACTGTTCTAAGCATTTTACATGTATTAATACCCTTGGCCGTCAAGTGGATTCTGATTCATAGTCACCCTATAGGACAGAGTAGAACTGCCCCATAGGGCTTCCAAGGAGCAGCTGGTGGATTTGAATTGCCAACCTTTTGGTTTAGCAGCCAAGTTCTTAACCACTGCGCCACCAGGGCTCCTTACATGTGTTAGTTCCTTTAATCCTCACAGGAACTCTGTGAGATCGGAGCTGTGATCACCCCTCATTTCACAGTTGTGGAAACTGTATAGACAGGCTGTGGTTAACTCCATCTACAAAAAAAGTTACTAATCACGACTAGGCAATGGGAAATTTCTGCCTTATCTGGAAGGGCCAAAAGAATAAAATGAATATAAAGAAAGTAAGATCTTTTTTTACTCTCTCAATAAAAATTGAGAGGCAGTTGAATAAGCAAGAGGATATTTCTTCCTCTTAATTTCGTGAGCTTTATTTGTTCTATTTTTAAAATATCATTTATAGCCCATAACTCATATGTCCCACCCATGATAAGCACATGATCTGCATTAATTGTTTTCACCTGTCAACACCTGACCTCAAAAGAGATGTTGAACTTTTTTCACATGTAAACCAATGACAAGAACATGGATTTGATATGTTTTTGGTCAACTTTAGGGTTGTGTTATGAGTAAAGTTGAAGTTTGGTAGAGAAAATATTTACTTGGAAAAAATAAGAGTTTCTCCCTATACTTCACCTTGTCACCCTGCCCTACAGTTGCTGGGCTGCTGCAGGGAAGGGGTTGGGATGTTCTCTATCCGTTAGCACTAGCTGAAGCAGTATGGTCACAGAGCAACTGGGCTAGCAGAAGCCAGCTCATACTCCACCGGACCACTCTAATTTTAAGCAAGGTGATTTTAACTTTATAAAATATGTTGTAGTTAGCTGCCGTCAAGTCGGCTCCAATTCATGGTGACCTTATGCATAACAGAAGGAAACATTTCCCCATCCTGCATCATCTTCGTGACCATTGGTATGTTTGACTCCATTGTTGCAGCAATTGTGTAGTGACTTTCAACCTAGGGGGCTCATCTTCCAGCACTGTATTGGACAGCATTGGGTTGTGATTTATAGGGTTTTCACTAGCTAATTTTCAGAAGTAGATTGGTAGGTCTTTCTTCTTAGTCTGGAAGCTCCTCTGAAATATTTCCAGCATCATAGCAACAAGCAAGCCACCACAGTAGGACAAATTGACAGACAGGTAGTAGTTATCAAATTTATGAGAGTGATATTCTTTAATGTAGTGGTTTTTATTTAACCTGTTGTTGTTGTTAGGTGCCCTCAAGTTGGTTCCGACTCATAGCGACCCTATGTACAACAGGACAAAATACTGCCCGGTCCTGTGCCATCCTCACAATCGTCGTTATGCTTGAGCCCATTGTTGCAACCACTGCGTCAATCCACCTTGTTGAGGGCCTTTTTCTTTTTCACTGACCCTCTGCTTTACCAAGCATGAGATCCTTCTTCAGAGACTGGTCCCTCCTGATAATATGTCTGAAGTATGTGAGACCTGATCTCACCATCTTTGCTTCTCAGGAGCATTCTGGTTGTACTTCTTCCAAGACAGATTTGTTTGTTCTTTTGGCAGTCCATGGTATATTCAATATTCTTCGCCAGCACCACAATTCAAAGGTGTCAGTTCTTCTTTGGTCTTCCTTATTCATCGTCAAGCTTTCACATCCATGTGAGGCAATTGAAAACACCAGGGCTTGGGTCAGGCACACCTTAGTCTTCAAAGTGACACCTTTGCTTTTTAAAGAGGTCTGTTACAACAGATTTGCCCAATGCAGTGTGTCTTTTCTTGACTGCTGCTTCCATGGGTGTTGATTGTGGATCCAAATAAAATGAAATCCTTGACAACTTCAGTCTTTTCTCCATTTATCATGGTGCTGCTTACTGGTCCAGTTGTGAGGATTTTTGTTTTCTTTATGTTGAGGTGTAATCCACACTGAGGGCTATAGTCTTTGATCTTCATCAGTAAGTCCTGTTCACTTTCAGCAAGCAAGGTTGTGTCATCTGTATAACGCAGGTTGTTAATGAGTCTTTCTCCAATCCTGATGCTGCGTTCTTTTTCATATGGTCCAGCTTCTCAAATTATTTGCCCAGCATACAGATTGAATAAGTATGGTGAAAGGATATAACTCTGACGCACGCCTTTTCTGATTTTAAACCACACAGCATCCCTTTGTTCTGTTTGAAGGACTGCCTCTTGATCCATGTACAAGTTCCTCATGGGCACAATTAACTAGAATTCCCATTCTTAGTATAAGTTATCCGTAATTTGTTATGATCCACACAGTCGAATGCCTTTGCATAGTCAATAAATCACAAGTAAACATCTTTCTGGTGTTCTCTGTTCTCAGGATCCATCTGACATCAGCAATGATATCCCTGGTTCCACATCCTCTTATGAATCTGGCTTGAATTTCTGGCAGTTCCCTGTTGATACACTGCTGCAGCCGCTTTTGAATGATCCTCAGCCAGATTTTTACTTGCGTGTGATATTAATGATATTGTTCGATAATTTCTGCATTTGGTTGCATCACTTTTCTTGGGAATAGACATAAATATGGATGTCTTCCAGTCCGTTGTCCAGGTAGCTGTCTTCCAACTTTCTTGGCATAAATAAGTGAGCACTTCCAGCGCTGCATCCGTTTATTGAAACATCTCAATTGGTATTCCGTCAATTCCTGGAGCCTTGTTTTTCACCAGTGCCTTCAGTGCAGCTTGGACTTCTTCCTTTGGTACCATCAGTTCCTGATCATATGCTGCCTCCTGAAATGGTTGCATGCCAACCAGTTCTTTTTGGTATAGTGACTTCGTGTATTCCTTCCATCTTCTTTTGATGCTTCCTGCGTCATTTAATATTTTCCCCTTAGAATCCTTCACTATTGCAACTTGAGGCTTGAATTTTTTCTTCAGTTCTTTCAGGTTGAGAAATGCTGAGCATGTTCTTCCCTTTTGGTTTTCTATCTCCAGGTCTTTGCACATGTCATTATAATACTTTACTTTGTCTTCTTGAGCCACCCTTTGAAATCTTCTGTTCAGCTCTTTTACTTCATCATTTCTTCCATTCAGTTTAGCTACTCATGTTCAAGAGCAACTTTCTGAGTCTTCTGACATCCATTTTGGTCTTTTCTTTCTTTCCTGTCCTTTTAATGACCTCTTGCTTTTCTTCATGTATGATGTCCTTGATGTCATTCCACAACTCGCCTGGTATTCAGTCATTAGTGTTCAGTGTGTCAAATCTATTCTTGAGATGGTTTCTAAATTCAGGTGGGATATACTCAAGGTCATATTACGGCTTGTGGACTTGTTCTAATTTTCTTCAACTTCGACTTCAACTTGCATATGAGCAATTGATGGTCTGTTCCACAGCCAGCCCTTAGCGTTGTTCTGACTGATGATACCGAGCTTTTCCATGGTCTCTATCCACAGATGTAGTCGATTTGATTCCTGTGTATTCCATCTGGTGAGGTACATGTATATAATCGTCGTTTATGTTGTTGAAAAAAGCTATTTGCAATGAGGAAGTTGTTAAGTCTTGCAAAATTCTATCATGAATTCTCCAGCATCGTTTTGTATCACCAAGGCCATATTTTCCAACTACCGATCCTTCTTTGTTTCCAGCTTTTGTGTTCCAGTCACCAGTAATTATCAATGCATCCTGGTTGCATGTTCAATCAATTTCCGACTGCACAAGTTAGTAAAAATATTCAATTTCTTCGTCTTTGGCCTTAGTGGTTGGTGCGAAAATTTGAATAATAGTTGTATTAACTGGTCTTCCTTCTTGTTGTTGTTGTTGTTAGGTGCTGTCGAGTTGGTTCCAACTCATAGCGGCCCTGTGTACTACAGAACGAAACACTACCTGGTCCTGCACCATGCTCACGATCATTGTTATGCTTGAGCCCATTGTTGCAGCCACTGTGTCAGTCCATCTCATTGAGGGTCTTCCTCTTCTTCACTGACCTTGTAGTTTACCGGGCATGATGTCCTTCCCCAGGGACTGATGCCTCCTAATAACACGTCCAAAATATGTAAGACGTAGTCTCGCCATCCTTGCTTCTAAGGAGAGTTCTGGTTGTACTTCTTCCAAGACATATTTGTTCGTTCTTTTGGTATATTCAGTATTCTTCACCAGCACCACAATTCAAAGACGTCAGTTCTTTTTCAGTCTTCCTTATTAATTGTCCAGCTTTTGCATGCGTATGATGTGATTGAAAATACCTTGTAGGCGTATGGATATTATGCTAACACTGATAGCGTTGTACTTCAGGATAGATCTTGAAATTGTTCTTTTTGATGATGAATGCAATGCCATTCTTCTTCAAGTTGTCATTTCTAGCATAGTAGACCATATGATTGTCTAATTCAAAATGGCCAATAAGCAGTCCATTTCAGATCGATAATGCCTAGGATATCAATGTTTATGCATTCCATTTTATTTTTGATGATTTCCGATTTTCCTAGATTCATACTTCATAATTCCACATTCCAATTATAAATGGATGTTTGCATCCGTTTCTTCTCATTTTGAGTCATGCCATATTAACAAATGAAGGTCCCAAAAGCTTGACTCCATCCATGTCATTAAGGTTGACTCTACTTTGAGGAGGCAGCTCTTCCCCAGTCATATTTTAAGTGCCTTCCAACCTGAGGGGCTCATCTTCCGGAACTATATCAGACAGTATTCCACTGCTGTTCATAAAGTTTTCACTGGCTAATTCTTTTCAGAAACAGACCGCTGGGTCCTTCTTCCTAGTCTGTTTTAGTCTGGAAGCTCAGCTGAAACCTCTTCACCAGGGGTGACCCTACCGGTATTTGAATACCGGTAGCATAGCTTCTAGCATCACAGCAACATGCACGCCCCCTCAGTATGACAAACTGACAGACATGTGGGGGGTTTTATTCAACTTGGAGGAAATTAAAGCAGTAAAAAATCATATAAGATACTGTTGAATTTAGGTTTTATTTTCATGAAATATAAGTCACAACAATAAGTAAGCAAAGTGCTTTTGTTCTACACTAGAATAGGCAGGAGGGTGCATCTCCATTATGGTAGGACATGGGGATAGAAGGAAAAGTCTCAGTGATTATTATGAAAACCCCCATCTCATCGGGACAACTCAGGTGTCCACTGGTGGTGTGAATCCCTGTAATGGAACATAGCACTGCCTCATTGGCTAAGAAATAAGGAAGCCTACTAGTGTGAGTTCTGCTACTAACTAGCTGCCTAACCATATTAAAGTTTATTTATTTGTAAAAATAAAGGGCAGAAATAAATCTCTCTAAAGGCAATTCAGGCTCTGAAATGCTGTGATTTGGTAGCATAAAATTTGACACCATGAGCTTTGAACATCAGTTTGAAACTTTTAAAGGCCATTTCCATTCTTATTTAATACATGTTTGTTTGCATCCTGTATAAGTGTGGGAACTATTTTATTTTCTGGAGAATTTTATAAGCATTTTTATTTATTTGTTAAGTATCTCCATATTCTTTCTTTGCAATGTATAAAGAGCAACATTGAAGTTCCCACTCCAGTGGTGTAGAATACCTAAGCTTTGCACATTGGAGAAAATATTGTAACTATTTACTTTTTCACAAGTTATTTCATTAAGTTGTTCTTCCTGTTTGATGTTGTTTTAACTCATTTCCATCTAGTCGATTCCGATTCATAGTGACCCTATGGGACAGAGTAGAACTGCTCCATAGGGTTTCCAAGGCTGTAATCTTTATGGAAGCAGACTGCCGCATCTTTCTCCCACAGAGCAGCTGATGGATTTGAACCTCTGACCTTTTGGTCAGCAGCTGAGCACTTAACAGTTATTAGTGCTGTTTAGAGTAGTTTAATTTCCAGCCAATTATGGTCATTTAAAAATATTGACACCTCATTTTAGTCACCTTTTACCTTTTTTTTTTCTCTTATTTCCTCTTTATTATGTTATTTAGGTAATAATTTGATTTTCTAATTATAAATATATGATACACTATCATTGTTGAAATACCAGGAAAAAAATAAAAGGAAAGAAGAAACATCACCTATAACCCCACCACTTGGAGAAAGCCAATATAAACTCTTTGATGAATATCTTTCCATTATTTTTTCTATGAATTCTTTTTTCATAAACAGAATGATTCTTTACCTACTACTACTTTGTAATTTGTTTTCCCAATTAATATGTTGTCTTGTTGTTAAATATTCTTTTATAAGAACCTTTTTAAAGATTGTATAGTATCTCGTTTATGAATATACCACAAGTTACCTAAGTCACCTATCATTAGACATTTTGTGTGTGTGTGTGTATTTTCCCATTGAATGTGGAGTTGTTTTTGCATGTAGCTATAATTGTCTTCTTGGAGTAAATTCCTAGGCTTATAATTATCAAGAGAAAACAACAAGATGGGTACTTATTGAGTGTTTACCATATGCCAAACCTATACAAAATACTTCATCTGAAAAATATCATGTAATTTCAATCCTCCAGCAATCATAAGAGGTAGAAATTATTATCCCCATTTTATAAACAGTAAACAAGTCTTAGAGAGCTTTATTTTCCAGTCAAGGTCACTGAGATGATTAAGTTCCAGGCCTAGTATGTACTGATTCTAAGGCTTTTGCCTCATATTCCAGATTGCTCTCCAACATGGCTGGATGCTTTATGTGCCCATGTGACTTATTTTTTATATTCCTAAAAAGTCTTCTTAGTGCTCCTCTCCTTTTTTTCTGGTGGTGTCTTCCTCTGCTGGTACCATATGTTCAGACTTGGATTTCATCCACACCACGTGTGTGTGTTTTGCCCTTGTGTACACCACAGCTTCCTCAGAACATCCGTGGCCTTCCCACTTTTTCTCCTCGAGACTTTCCATTTCCTTCACTTCCCACTTCTCATTCACCCATCTGCTCAAAAAAGACTGGGCGTCTTTCCTATCTTCTGGTTGCTATACTTAGCCTGTTCCTCCTGCCTGCAGTCAATGTGGGTTCCCTTGTCTGCTTCTCTTGTGATCTGAGGACACCCATTTGGAAGCTAAGCAGAGCTCCACACGGTGCTGTTCCTGCCCCCCGTTCCCCCTAATCCAAGGACTCTGGACAAAGACACTGCTGAGGCCTGTGTAATCATCTGTGAGCTTGTTCTGTGTTAGAGGGCGGGGGCCACAGCAGTCTGCAAGCCAGACCCTGACCCTGAAAACCTAATTATCTGTAGCAAAAATGTAATAAGGATGATTGTTTAAAAACTAATCTCCCCTCCCCAGGGCTGGAATAGTGGGTGTTTGTTTTTTAACACACAACAGATCCTGAAAGGTCATGGCCAAATGAACTCTCCTCCCTTTCCCTATTAAGTACCTGTCTGCAGTAAGGCCCTGTCCTTGGTCCCAACCCTAAACCTGGTTATCTCCCCTGGCCACTTTAACTTCGGAGCTTCAGTTATCACCTCTATGTAAAAACTCTTAAATTATATTTCCAGCTCTGTCCTCTCCTTTCTCTGTTTCTACTTCCCCTTCTCTCTTCCTGCCTTCAGTCACGTTTTTCTAATACTCTGTAAACACCCTAACCCGAAGGTTCCATCAGCATCTCTAAGTATCGCCAAACCCATGTGTGCCATCCTCTTTCTGAAACTATTTGCTCCCCATCCTCCCTCAAGCACCCAGGCCTGACCCTCGTAACTAGCTTTAATGGCTTTCCCTCCCTCTGCTCCACAGCCAGTTGATTACTAAATTCCTTCTTCTTTCTCCCCAGAGACCACCAGCCTGGAGAATGACTTCATGCCCTTTTCTCAGGGGCAGTGGCGATCTTGCCGGCTGTCTGTCCACCCTCCAGTTAGTTCCTCCAGCCATTGCCATAGCGATCCTTATAAAAAGTGGGAGTGCCAATTTGTTCAATCATTCCCCACCTCAAACGTCTGTGCACCTTAGCCCAGCAGCCGCGCTGTCCATGATGTGGCTACAGCCTTCCTGCCAGACCTCAGCTCCTGCTGTTCCCCAGGCTTCAGCGCAGCGCAGTGACTGGCCCTCGCTCATGCCCCATGCTCTCCTGCCTCCACACCTTTGCTTACCAGATCCCTGCCTCCTAAAACATCCTTAGCCACTATTTCTTCTGAATTGAATCCTCTTTCTTTAGGACCTCTCAAAACCGCTGTGTCCTCCAGAAAACTTGTTTTCATTTCCATCTCCACAAATTGGAAGTCCTCTGTCCTCCCCAGGCTTTGCAGGCTCCGTCTTCATGTCTCTTCTCAAGAACTTATTCTTGTCTTGGCTTTTTTTTTTTTTTTTTTTGAAGAAAAATGTCTTAAATTTTCATGATATCAAAGTTTGGATTTTACTTCATAGGAACAGATATTTCATTTTAAAAAGCCATAATTTACTTCATGCCAAAAATAAGAAGAATCCTTTGCACTTATTTGATAGTTTAATACAGCAAGATTTAAAAAATAATTTACATTAAATGGCAAGTATGACTTGGATCAACCACTCTTCGCTTAATCAGAAATGAAGAGGAAGTTTTTGTACATAAAATGCTGACCCATTTCAGACGTTACAGCATACATTTTCTGTTTAGAAGATTTGTCTTCAAATAGTGAGATAAAACCACTAATGCCTCTAATCCGTAAGCAATGTCAAGAAAGCTATGTCTCATCTTGGCTTTGTGTACAGGTCTTATCTTCCTCTAAACTTCCAGAGGTCAGAGTCCATGTTCATTTCTTATGATATCACCCACAAGGCTTAACACAATGCAAACAAACGTATTTGTTGAATAAACAAATGAATAAGAGAATAAATAATACACTACAAAAGCTTGTTCAGTTATTAACCAAAAAATGGCAGGAAAACATTGAAGCATTTTATAAAATTAATACAGAAAATCCATATAATATAAAATAATTTAAACAACTGAGATGTATGATATTTGAGTAGACGTGTAATGATGTGTCAGCTGTTGTGGAGGAAATGGCAGTGCAAATACCACTTTTTAAAGGACAAAAAACACATTTTGTCAGATTATACAATCAACACAAAAATCATTCAGCAAACAACAGAACAGAACACAGCCTGAATGTTTTCAAAGGAAAACAACTTAGTAAGCAATTTGGAGTTAGGACTCAGTGTTGTAATTGGCAAATCTCTGTGAAGGGGAACTGAGATAAGGGTTATTGGTCAGAAAGATAATAGAAATTAAGCATAAGAAAGAATGTGTACACAAGGAGGAAATGGAAGTAGTGGGCTTAGTGACCTGGTGTACACTTCCAGAGAATGTGACTTACGGAGAAGTAGACCATGTTTCGAATAGGAGATGACAAGAGAATCTACCTAATGGATTTGTTGTGAGGATTAAATGAGTTAATACATGCAAAACTCAGTGTTTGGCATGTCGTGATCACTATATGAGGGTTAGATGCCAGCTCTTTTCTTCTCCTAATGGAACTTTCCTCATCTTCTGGTCCTTCTTGACAAGGCTGCCGAGTACAGTTGGTCAGGTTGCACATTGTGGCCTGCATGTGGCCCTACTTCAAAATCCTCTGTCAGTTTCTTGCTTTGCACCTCAATTTACTATCTAGAATGTATGACAGTGACAGGCTTCTAAGTCCTAAATAATCTTTCTGGACTAAGCCACACATAGGTTTTAAAACCAGAGACCAGTGTTTCCCAACAGTGAATCATGAAACCCTGTACTTAAAATCCATTTAATTGTTTTAACCTGATTATAAAAAATTTTTTTTTAAAGAATAGTCACCTTTATTGAGTGCATACTCTGTGCCAGACACTGTGCTCTGCATGTGGTCTTATTTTATTCTCCCACCAGTCCTGCTAGTGGGGGTGAGAGGACAAAGACATAAAGGGCTTGTTCAAGTTTATACAGTTAGCAACTGGCAGAAAGAGGACTTGAACCGAGGTGTGTCTACCATAGAATTCCATCCTGCCATGCCACACTGTCTCCTATAAAGGAAGGCAAACATATATGCAAAGGTTAATATAGTAAGTATTTCTCTTCAGTGTCTCATTTACACATAAAAATTAAACTAACTGGTTGCTTTCATAAAACTCATGGCAATTAGCCAAGTATTTCTTTTTGATTACAGAGGACCAATTTAATGAAAAGAAATGACTAAATCTGTTAGTTGGGAAGAGTGTGGAACAGGAGAAGCTAAGATAGAGATGTGACGTTGGCTCCCATAATTTTAGAAGCTGGATTCTTGGCTCATTTTTAAAATCTGTAATTATATAATATAGTGAACAGTAAATGACAAGCCACCTTTTGCCTCCAAGTGATTCCAATTCTATTTATAAAGTCTGAGTGATAGTTGAAGGGTTTAGGAAAGCTTTAAGATTAAGCAAACTCTAGAAGGGTAAAATGCTGGATTTCAAACTTCCAAATGAAAGAGGTTCTTGACCCCTTCACCCTGCTTCAACCAGAGTGGTCCTCTTTTATCTGTTATATATTGGGCTTTTGTGTAAGCTTTCCTTTGGAAAAAGTCTTTGCATGAACAGAAGGCCATTTTCTGCAGTGTAGATTCCACTTGTATCAAGATTTACTTAGGTTTTCTGTGGCACAGCATGCAAAAATGCTCTTTATTTGCTGCCACCAGAGCCCGAAGCAAAATAGCAAACTTGGAAAACTGTATTTATCTCTCCACCCAGCAAGTGCCCGGGGCTGCCATGCTCTCCAGGCTTCCCCATACACGTGTGCAGGTTGTACACGGCACCACTTAGAGAGTGCCAGTCTCATCCGTCTTTATTACAGTCATGTTCCTGCTGATCACAGTGAAGGGTCTTGAGGAAGAGGCACCTTTTGAGCTGCATGCTTCCCTCCAACTGTCCAAGGCCCTCACCAATAACAGGTCAGGCCTATCTCTTCTGAAATGAATCCCTGAAAACCCTTCTTCCTCACAACTTTGCATTACTATTATTATTGATATAAAAATACAGATAACACAACATTTGCCTATTCAGCATTTTTCAGGTGTACAATAACTGCAGGAGATTAAAACTCCCAGCGGTTTTTGCATTTTAAAAGAAGCATTTGCTAATCCAAATAAAACTAATGTGTAGAGTAAGTAGAGATGAGTCTGAGCCAGGAGGCATTTCATTCCTGATGCCGTTTGTCTACTCCAGGCTCTCAGTACCCCAGGTGGTAGCCACATGCAAGTAGAAACAAGCCACAGCTGAGCCCCCTTCTTTTAAAGGACTGCCAAGCCCTGGCCTCAGTACAGTTCTAGACTCATCAAGTTGGATTTTGTGTCTGTAACAGATTGAAACAGTGACTTGTTCAGTGGAGGGGGTAGGAGAAGGAGAGCAGGATTCCCAAAGCAGTTTTACTTATTTCATTATAAGGCTTTTATGTACTCTACCTTATATTCCAGTAATTTATATAACTTTCTTTCTCCAGCTTCCAGATTGTAAGCTCCTTTGGAGCAAAGTCTCTAACTTTAACCTTCTCCAGTGAGTGCTGAACTTAGGTCCAGACTGGATAGAAATTACCTAGGGTCACATGACTTGTTAATGTCAGAACCAGGAGTAGAACTCAAGTTTTCTCATGCTGTTTACAAATTTAGTGTTCTTTCTATTCTACCACTATTTTAGTTATCTGTTGCTATGTAACAAATCACACCAAAATTTAGTACCTTAAAACAAGGCTTGTTTCTCACAGTTCTCTGGGTCAAAAATTTGGGCAGGGCTCGACTGAGCTGTTCTTTGTTCCACATGGTCTTCACTATGGTCTCTCACTTGGCTAGCTTCAGCTAGGTTGAGCTGGAAGGTTCAGGAAGGCTTCATTCACACGTCTAGCACCACTTCTGTGGTCTCTTTCTCTATATATGATCTCTCCTCTCTTTCAGTATTCTAGCCAGAACTTTATAACATGACAACTGTCTTCCTCTGTTGAAAGCAGAAGTTGGCATGCCTCTTAAACTGGCCTCAAACTGGCATGGCTCAACTTCTGCTACATTCTCTGAATAAAGGCAAGACACAAGGCCAGCCCAGATTCAAGGGGAGGGGAAATAGACTCCACCTCATGATGAGTCAAGTAACATGCATGGTCAGGAGGGAAGGAATTGATGGTGGCCATCTTTGGAGACTAACCACAGCCATAGTTAACCCACAGATGTAGCCTTCTTCTTCTGATTCCTACAGTGTCCTAATAGAATAGGAAAACTCAAACCTGTGCAGAAAGAAAGGTGAGAAAGGAGAAGAAAAATGCCCTGAACACCCCTATCCTTTTCCACTTTGCTGCCGCCTGAAGGATGAGGAAGGTGACACCACCTATACCCAAAGTCCCCTATAAATATCCTGCAGCTGGGCTTTTCCTGGTGACATCTGGTCCTTATTTGAGCATCAGAAGATAGGTTGCTGTGTTTTATAGCATACAAGAAGAATGTGGTTAACACGTGTATGATTCTACAGTGGGGTTTTCACAATGATTTTTTTTTTTTTAAGATCTGCTGCTATATGTGTTTTCTGTGTCAAGCACTTAAATGCACACTCATAAGGGCTGGTTCTCCAGGCAACACTTTTAAAACAATACTTTTCAGCCCTGCATGTGTGTGTTGTTAAAATGGAATACATCTACAAGTAACCTTTTCAACTATTATATTTCCATCTGTAAGCGAAAGTATACTCGTCCTCTAAGAAAAAGGATACTTCAACGGATTCTTCTTCCATTCTTTTCAACCAGTGGTTGTTAAGTGAAAGGACAAGCATTTAAGACTGGAAAATCAGTTCTCTAGCCTATCCCAGCCCTGGCAATATCCTTTCTTTGTATTCAACCTAACTTGGTTTAAAATATCCTAAATTATGGAGATTATTCTCTCTGAGAAAAACTCCCATAATTGTCTAAATTTCCTTAGGAGTTTTTTGTATGTGGTATTTTTTTCTTTTAAAAAAGACTTTATCCTTTTGTTACAGTTAGATTATCGTTTGCCATTTAGATAATTACTCAACCCGGACTAGTCTGTCTTAGAAACAAACAAATATATAAAATAGTCTAGTGTCATATCAAGAGAGAACATATAAGAACAGCTATTTATTGGCTGCTGGTGCAAAACTTTTCCAAGTGCTTGGGGAAATCTCACATTTTAAGAGATTGTTTCATTGTTTAGAAAATGTTGAGATTTGCCTTATACGAATGGAAATCTTTGGTTTCCCAAATGTGTGGGAGAGAAAATAATGTTTTTGTACGAGCTGCCTAGGAAGTATAGTCCACTGAAATCCCATTTATTCTTCCAATTTGTGTTGCTCAATATTTATTGAAGTATTTTATGTACTTTTTATACAAGGTTATATCTGTAGACACTGCTATCATTTAATTAAGAAAAGTCCAGACTTTTTAAAACTTCCCTTTGACCCTTTCTCTGTTTTGTTAGTGGTGGCAATAAAGAGTTTATTTTTATTTGCTGGGTTTTTTTTTTTTTTTTTTTTTTTGTTGTTGTCTAAGGCTGAAAAGAGATTGCGCCTCTCTAAAATAGTTCAGATCACTTGAGGGACTTTAGGGATTTTATTTGAATATATTTTTTTAAATTTCTATATCTTTACCCCTTCGTTTTAGGAAGAAGAACTAGAAGCCCAAATTTCCTTCCTTCAAGGACAGTTAAATGACCTGGATGCAATGTGCAAATACTGTGCAAAGGTGATGAACACTCATCTTGGTGAGTGAAGTATTTTGGCTTTGGGAATAATGACGGTTGTAACGAGAATAATTATAGTCGTAACAATGATAACCACTAGCATTGCTGCAGGGTAAGCCCTGTGTTACATGAATTACCTCATTTAATCCTCATCACAGTCCTAGCGCAGAAGTACTATTTACTGTATTTCTATCCACATTGTACAGATGAGGAAACTGAAGCCCAAAGAGATTAAGAAAATTTCCCAAGACTATGTTACTAGTAAGTGGAGTGGAAATTCCAACTCAAGCAATCTGACTATAGACCTCAACTCTTTTATTTATTTATTTATTTATTTATTGTGCTTTAGGTGAAAGTTTACAGAGCATATTAGTTTCTCATTCAACAATTTATGCACAGATTGTTTTGTGACATTGGTTGTAATCCTCGCAATGTGTCAACACTCTCCCCCTCTCCACCCTAGATTCTCCGTTTCCATTCCTCCTGTTTTCCTGTCCCTTCCTGCGTTCTCATCTTTGCTTTTGGGCACATGTTGCTTCTTTGTCTCATTTACATGGTAGAACTAAGAAACACGTTCCTCACGTGTATTATTGATTGTTTTATACACTTGTGTAATCTTTGGCTGAAGGGTGAACTTCAAGAGTGACTTCATTTCTGAGTTACAAGAATGTCTAGAGGCCATAATCTTGGGGTTTCTCCAGTCTGTGTCAGACCAGTTTAAGTCTGGTCTTTTTTGTGTGTGAATTTGCATTTTGTTCTACATTTTTCTCCTGTTCTGTCTAAGACCCTCTGTTGTGATCCCTGTCAGAGCAGTCGGTGGTGGTAGCCAGGCACCACCTAGTTGTTCTGGGCTCAGGCTGGTGGAGGCTGTGGTACTTGTGGTCCATTAGTCTTTGGACTAACATTTCCCTTGTGTCTCTGGTTTTCTTCATCCTCCTTTGCTCCGGACAGGATAGAACAGTAGATGTATCTTAGACACTCGCAAGCTTTTAAGACCCCAGACGTACTCACCAAAGTTGAATGTAGAACTTTTTTTTTTTTGTGAACTATGTTATGCCAATTGACCTAGATGTTCCCCGAGACCACGGTCCCCAGCCCTCAGCCCAGCAATCTTGGTCCCTCAGGGTGTTTGGATGTGTCTATGAAGCTTCTATGACTTTGCCTTGGTCACGTTGTATGGACTTCCCCTGAAATATGTACTGTCTTTCCATTCAACAAAGTTACCACTTACCTACTTCCAGTTAGTGATTTCCCTTCCCCCATCTTCCCCTCCCTTGTAGCCATCACAGATTGTTTCTACTATCATGTTTCTTTCTGTGTGTAAACCTTTTCTTGAGTTTTTATAATAGTGGTCTCATGCAGTATTCGTCCTTTTGTGATTGACTTATTTCACTCGGCATAATGCCCTCCAGATTCATGCACGTTGTGAGATGCTTCTCGAATTCATCATTGTTCTTTGTCATCGTGCGTACGTACCATAATTTGTTCATCCATTCATCTATTGATAGGCACTTTGGTTGTTTCCATATTTTTGCTATTATGAACAATGCTGCAATGAACATGAGTGTGCATATGTCTATTCATGTGATGGCTCTTATTTCTCTAGGGTATATTCCTAGGAGTGGGATTGCTGGATCATATGGTATTTCTATTTCTAGCTTTTTAAGAAAGCGCCATATCGTTTTCCATAGTGGTTGTACCATTTTGCATTCCCACCATCAGTGCACAAGAGTTCCAATCTCCCCACAGCCTCTCCAACATTTGTTATTTTGTGTTTTTTTTATTAGTGCCAGTATTGTTGAGGTGAGGTGGTATCTCACTGTGGTTTTGATTTGCATCTCTAAAGGCTAATGATCGTGAGCATTCATTCCCTCATGTATTTGTTAGCTACCTGAATGTCTTCTTTGGTGAGTGTCTGTTCATATCTTTTGTCCACTTTTTAATTGGGTTATTTGTCTTTTTATTGTTGCTATAGATTTTAGAAATTAGACCCTTGTCAGATATGTTGTAGCCAAAATTTTTTTTCCCAGTCTGTAAGTTCTCCTTTTATTCTTTTGCTGAATTCTTTTGATAAGCGTAAGTGTTTAATTTTTAGGAGATCCCAGTTATCTATTTTATCTTCTGGTGTTTGTGCATTGTTAGTTTGTATCCTAATTATGCCGTGTATTAGGGCCCCTAGGTTTGTCCCTATATTTTCTTCCATGATCTTTATAGTTTTCAGTTTTATATTTAGGTCTTTGATCCATTTTGAGTTAGCTTTTGTGTATGGTGTGAAGTATAGGTCCTGTTTCATTTTTTTACAAATAGACATTCAGTTTTGCCAGCACCATTTGTTAAAGAGACTGTCTTTTCCCCATTTAAGGAGTTTGGGCCTTTGTCAAAGACCAGCTTACTATAGGTGGATGGATTTTCATCTGGGTTCTCAATTCTGTTCCATTGGTCTATGTGTCTGTCATTGTGCTAGTACCAGGCTGTTTTGACTACCATGGCTGTATAGTAGCTTCTGAGATCAGGTAGTGCGAGGCCTACTACTTTGTACTTCTTCAATAATGATTTACTTATCCGGGGCCTCTTTCCTTTCTACATAAAGTTATTGATTAGTTTTTCCATCTGGTTAAAGAATGCTGTCAGTGTTTGAATCGGGAATGCATTCTATCTGGAGATCCCTTTGGGTAGAATTGACATTTTTACAATGTTGAGTCTTCCTGTTCGTGAGCATGATATGTTTTTCTATTGATGTAGGTCTGTTTTCCTTTCTTGCAGTAGTGTTTTGTAGTTTCCTTTATGTAAGTCTTTTACATCCCTGATTAGATTTATTACTAATTATTCTATTTTATTAAGTGCTATTATAAATGGTATTGTTTTCCTGATTTACTTTTTGTAATTCTCTTTGTTGGTCTATAGGAATCCAGCTGATTTTTGTATGTTGATCTTGTATCTTGCTACTCTGCTGAATCTTTACATTAACTCCAGCAGTTTTCTTATGGAATTTTTAGAGTTTTCTATGTATAGTATCATATTGTCTGCAAATAAGGATCGTTTTACTTCTTCCTTATCCATTTGGGTGCCCTTTATTTCTTTTTCTTGCCTTATTACTCTAGCTAGAACTTTTAGCACAGTGTTAAATACAAGTGGTGATAAGGGGCATCCTTGTCTTGTTCTCGTTCTCAGGAGGAATGCTTTCAGCATCTCTCCCTTTAGAATGATGTTGGCTGTTGATTTTGTATAGATGCCTTTTATTATGTTGAGGAATTTCCCATCTATTCCTATTTTATTGAGAGTTTTTATCAGGAATGGGTGTTGGACTTCATCAAATGGCTTTTCTGCATCGATTGAGTTGATCATGTGATTCTTTTCTTTTGTTCTATTTATGTAGTCAATTATGTTGATTGATTTTCTAATGTTGAACCATCCTTGCATACCTAGTATGAATCCCACCTGGTCATGGTGTATTATTTTTTTGATATGATGCTGAATTCTGCTGGCTAGAATATTGTTGAGAATTTTTGCATCTGTATTCATGAAGAATATTGGTGTGCAATTTTTTGTGGGGGGGGGGTGTCTTTGCCTGGCTTTGGTATTAGGGTTATGTTGGCCTCATAGAATGAATTCGGGAGTACCCCTGCCTTTTCTGTGGTTTGAAATAATTTGAATAGTACTGGTATGAGCTCTTCTCTGAAGGTTTGGTAGAATTCTCCAGTGAAGCCATCCAGGCCAGGGCTTTTTTTTATACTTTTTTTTTTTTTTAATTGTACTTCAGGTGAAGGCTTAAGGAACAAATAGTTTCTCATGAAACAGTAGTACACATATTGTTTTATGACATTGGTTAACAACCCCACAACATGTCAACC
>NW_004444072.1:2556877-2577994 GCF_000243295.1 Trichechus manatus latirostris | reverse complement strand
CTTTTTGTTTTTCTTGAGCTGCTCTCAGGATTCTTTGTTTGGTTTTAGTGAGTGTGATTATGATATGCCTTGGTGATTTTCTTTTGGGGTCTGTCCTGTATGAGGTTCTTTGAGCTTCTTGGATGGTCAGCTTTTCATCTTTCATTGGGGAAGTTTTCTGTCAGCAATTCTTCAGTGATCCTCTCTGTGTTTTCTGTTTCCTCCCTCTATTCTGGAACTCCAATCACTTGCAGATTTTTGCTTTTGATTGTATCCCACATAATTCTCAGGTTTTCTTCATTTTTCTTCGTTCTCATTTCTGATTTTTCCTCAGAGTTGTAGCCACCTGTTTGTCTGCAGTTTTGCTGATCCTATCTTCCATCATTTCAAACCTGCTCCTCAGCCCTTCTATGACACTGTCCGTTTCTGAAATCTGGTTGTTTATCTTTTAGATTTCTAATTGTTGTTTTTGTGTGATTTCTAGTTGTGAGTTTATTTTAGCATTTTGTTCCTATTATTTTCTTGAATTCTTCCATTTTTTTGTCTGTATTTTCCATGAATTTGTCAGCCTTTTCCATGAAGTTGTCTATTTTTTCCTCATTTTTGTGTGCTTTTTGCTTCAACTCTTGGATAATTCTGAATATTAGAGATTTGAATTCCCTATCAGTTAAGTCTAGTGCCTTTTTTTCTACTGTAAAGTCATCTGGTGTTTTATTTTGGATGCCTACTGTCCTATTTTTGTAAATGTTTTGATATTGTCTGCTGTCTTTGGGGCATTCAGTGGTTATTTCCCTCATTTATTGATTGTAGATTGCTTTGTTTCATCCTGCTTTTTTTTGTTTTATTTGGTTATATCTGAGCAGGTGGGCTTTGTGTTCTTTGTTGTTTGCTCATCTGTGGACACGATACTTTTCACCTCCTTCTCCAATGGGCAGGGTCAGCTGCTCAGATATAGTACAGCAGGGCAGGTCCAGCTGAAGGGGAGTTGCTGGCATGTGTTGTTTGTGGCACATACCAGGGCTGACAGTGCAGACCGGCAGTCGGTGCAGGGCAGGTTCCAGTAGGCCGTGCCTGTGCTGCTTGGAAGTGTGATGTTCAGTGCACAGTGCAGGTAGGCAGGAAGGAGGGGGTAGATTGTGATTAGTGGAGCTAAGATGTGTATGGGAAAGATGAGAGAGAGAAGAGAAGAACAGTAGCCAAAAACATACACACTAACAAAAAAGAATGCTAAGGGAGCTTGCTATTGGAGTGGAGAGATGAGAGACTGAGAAATGGGGAAAAACAAAAAGAAAAAAAAGAAAGAAAAAGGATAAAAGAAAAAAATGAATAAATTGAGAAACTGGAAATGAAGAAAGACAAAAAGGGAATAAGAGTAGGAAACAATACAAAAGAAATGCCCCCAGGGGTGTCCCTGTGCATCTGTGCAGAGTTAGGGAGTAGCTTTCAAGCCGCCTGGTACTGCCCAGCTAGAAGGGGCTCCCAAGCCAAGAAAAGAAAAAGAAAAATAAACAGATCAAAACAGAACAAATCAGAGCAAACAAACAAAAAAGCCCCGGGGTCCCACCAGCGTGGCAGCATGGGCCGGGAAGCAGTTTCACAGTCTAGCAGTGTTTCACAGCCTTTCAGGAAGCAAAGATGGCGCACGGAGCTAGGTATTTGAGAGAAAGAAGGGGGAGGTGGTGCGAGGTAAGGAAGAAATCTAAAGAAGCAGAAAAAAGCAACACTAGCAGGCCACAAAAGGCACTCATGGAGCCTGCCAGTGCAGGCAGGTGGAATCCAAGCGACACAGGGGTGAAGCTGGTGCTTCCTCGCCAAGAGACTGTGGCTGCAGGAAGCAGAGGAGGCTAAGTCGGGGTGAAGAAGGGTGGGGGTGGGAAAGCCTATATTGCTGGTTACCGGTTGTTCTGTCTCCTGCTGGAAGCTCCATGAAGCTGCTTTCTCATACCCCTGTTCGCTGATCTCCGATAGGAGTCCAGGATGGCGGATCCGTGCTGTGGTAGCTGATAGGGGACCTCTGCGTGTATCTCTCTTCGCTCTCTGTTCTTGGTCAGTTTCTTATTCCAGTTGGTACTTGGCTGAGTTCTTTATCTCTTCATTTGATGCTTAGGGTTTCAGGATTGACATGTGACTTTGTTTAACTTAGTTTTCCGATCTTTGCTGCGGAGGGACGGTGTGGCTGACTGTAGCACCATATTGCCTGGAAGTCCCCTGTCTTCTTTTTCAATGTGTGTTTATATTGCTATAAATTGATCTCTGAGCACTGCCTTTGCTGTATCCCAAAGGTTTTGGTATGATGCTATCATGAATTCAATTATATACCCCCAAAAATGTGTGTATCAATTTGGCTGGGCCATGATTCCCAGTATTGTGTTGTTGTCCTCTATTTTGTGATTGTAATTTTATGTTAAAGAGGATTAAGGTGGGATTATAACACCCTTACTAAGGTCACATCCCTGATCCAGTGTAAAGGGAGTTTCCCTGGGGTGTGGCCTTCACCACCTTTTATCTTACAAGAGATAAAAGGAAAGGGAAGCAAGCAGAGAGTTGGGGACCTAAAGCCACCAAGAAAGCAGTACTGGGAGCAGAGAGTGGCCTTTGGACCTGGGGTTCCTGTGCAGAGAAGCTCCTGGTCCAGGGAAACATTGAAGAGAAGGCCAGCAGAGAGAGAAAGCCTTCCCCTGGAGCTGACGCCTTGAATTTGGACTTCTAGTCTAGCCTATTAGACTGTGAGAAAATAAATTTCTCTTTGTTAAAGCCATCCACTTGTCGTAGTTATGTTATAGCAGCACTAGATGACTAAGACAGATGCATTTTCATTCTCATTTGATTCTAGGAATTTTTTTTATTCCCTCTTTGATTTCTTCTATTACCCAGTGGTTTTTAAGCAAAATGTTATTCAGTTTCCTTGTTTTTGATTTTTTTTCCTTGCTCTTCCTGTTATTAATTTCTACTTTTATGGTATTGTGATCAGAGAAAATGCTTTGTATTATTTTGATGTTTTGGATTTTATTGAGGCTTGCTTTGTGACCTAAAGTGTGGTCTGTTTTGGAGAATGTTCCATGTGTTGGAAAAGAGTGTGTATTTTGCTGCTGTTGGGTGGAGTGTTCTGTATATGTCAAGTTGGTTAATTGTGGCCTTTAGATCTTCTTCATCTTTGTTGAGTTTCTTTCTGGATGTTCTGTCCTTTACCTGCTATTATTGTGGAACTGTCTGTTTTTATTTCAGTGCTGTTAGAGTTTGTTTTATGTATTTTGAAACTCTGTCTTGGGGTGCATAAATATTTATTAAAGTAATATCTTCTTGGTGGATTGTCCTTTTGATCATTATATAATCTCCTTTGTCTTTTATGGTAAATTTTGCCTTAAATTCTGTTTTATCTTAGATTAAGTATTGCCACTCCTGCTCTTTTTTGGTGGCTGTTTGCTTGATACATGTTTTTTTATCCTTCGATTTTTAGTATATTTATATCTTTGTTTCTGAAGTGTGTCTCTTGTAGAGAGCATATTGATGGGTTGTGTTTTTTATCCACTCTGTCACTCTTTGCCTCTTTAGAAGTATTACTTAAGCTGTTTGCATTCAGTATGTCGACAGCTGTGAGTTTATTGCTGTCATTTTGTGTTTGTTTGTTTGTTGTGCCGACATTTTCGTTGCTTTGTTTCCTGTGCTGAGTTCCTTTTGTTTGTGGAATTTCTTTTCATTTCTTTAATTATTGTAGATTTTTTGTGTTTATTGAGACTTTATATTTTTCTTCTTTTTTATTTTGATTAGTAGGTTTGTTAACTATCTTTGTGATTACTTTGAAATTTCCATTTATCTTCCTAAGTTTAAGCTAGTCATTTATTACTTGATATGACCTTGATTTCTCTCCATTTGAAAGTTCTATACCTACACCATTTGTTCCCCCTTTAATTGTTTTGATGTTGTTGTCATTTACAGACTGACATCTCTGGTTTCATGTTTTAAATCTTTTAGTGTTTTTTTTTATTGAGAGTTCTTTACCTGGGTTGGTATCTGGCTGAGACTGTCTTTGTCCTAGCCTAGGTTGTTGTCTGATGTTGTTGGTTCTCTAACCACAGGACTCCCTTTAATATTTCTTATGTTTGGTTTGTACAAATTCCTTCAATTTCTGTTTATCTGGAAGTGTCCTAATTTCACCATTGTATTTGGGAAAGAGTTTTGTAGGATATATTTTACTTGGTTGGCAGTTTTTCTCCTTCAAGGTTCTACATATGTCATCCCACTGCCTTCTTGCCTGTATAGTTTCTGCTAAGTAATCAGAGCTTACTCTTACTGTTCCAGTTTGTAAGTGACTTTTCATTTTTCTCAAGCTGTTCTCAGGATTCTTTGTCTCTGGTTTTGGCTAGTGTGAATATGATATGCCTTGGTGACTTTCTTACGAGGTCTGTTGTATATGGGGTTTGTTGAGCTTCTTGGATGGCCAACTTTTTGTCTTTCTTGATATTAGGAAGTTTTCTGCCAGCAAATCTTCAACAGTCCTCTTAGTATTTTCCATTTTCTCCGCCGTTCTAGAATTCTAGTCATGTGCAACTTTTTGCTCTTATTGTGTCCCACATAATTCTTAAGTTTTCTTCATTTTTCTTTGTTCTCTTCTCTGATTTTTCCTCAAACAAAGTGATGTCCATGGATTTGTCTTCAATCTCGCTGAGTCTATCTTCCATTGTTTCAAATTACTGCCTAAAACTTTCTGTTGAGTTACCCATTTCTGAAATTGTGTTGTTTAGGTTTTGTATTTCTTGTTGCTGTTTTTATGTAATTTCTGATTGTTTATTTTGAAATTTTGTTCTTTTACGATTTTCCTGAATTCTATTGCTTTTTCTGTTTTCCTTGATTCTACCTATGTTTTCAATGGTCTTGTCTGTGTTTTCCATGATTTTGTCTATTTTTTTCTTGGTTTCATTTGTGTTTTCCTTGATCTCTTTCCTAATCTCTTGGAGGGCCCTAAATATTAGTCTTTTCACTCCCATATCAGGTAGTTCCGCTGCCTTTTCTTCTGCTGGAAAGTCATCTGATTATTTTGGTCATTTATTGGAGCCATCTTGTCCTGCTTTTTCTGTGTTTTGATATTATCTGCTGTCGCCGAGACATTCAGGTATTATTTTGTTTATTTATTGATTATATATTTGTTTTGTCCTGGTTTTGTTTGTTTGTTTGTTGTTTGTTTGTTTTTTTGGTATGTCTGGGTGGGCCGGTCTGGTGTGTTTTGTTGCTTGCTTGTGTTGGGCATAATAGCTCTCACCACCTGTCCGGCTGGGCTGGACACTTCTTTGAGCTACAGCAAGCAAACAGGATCTTACTTCTCTCCGGATATGTCTGCACCATTTTTCTATCTTCTGTTGGGAGTTCCGTGAAGCTGCCTGTCTGTACTCTTCATGGAGGGTATTTGGCTATATCTCAAAATGGCTGCACTGTACCATGCCAGTTGGCAGGGAACCTCCACTCCGTATCTCTACTTATTTGCTGATTTTGATCAGTTTCTTCTTCTTGGTGGCCTCTGATGTAATAGTTTACTCCTTCATTTAAAGTTTAGGTTTCCAGGATTGGTGTCTGTATCTTTTCTACTTGGTTTTTCGGGTCTTTGTTGCAGAGGGATGGCTTAGTGCATCTGACTAGTCTGCCATCTTGGCTTCACCCCCAACCCCCGCCACCTGCAGATCTCAGCATTTAACTGCTACACTGCCCTTTGTAAATGTATATCTACCTCAGACTGAAATGAAATGTTGAGCTCTCAAAATCAGTAATCAGTTCTACTGCTGTTCCAACCTGTCTGTAATCACTAATGTGATTAGTATTTTGACAGTGCTGTTTTCATTTTTTAGATATATGTTGTTTAACCATCTTCCCAAAATTCAGATTAGGACTAAATGACCTTTTCTCACTTATGACTGTGTTTGTATTCTCAGAAATGTCATACTCTGATATTCAGTTCACATGAGTCATACATACATCACATTATAAAGTTTTCAGACATTACTCTACATTTGTGAAATATAGGTAATTTGTATTACAAATAGTCTTTCCTGCATCATGTATGTATTGCTTCAGTAACCTCCTGCCGCCTACAAAGGTTTTGTAATGCCTATCGTACTGTTTTTCAGCCACTTATGGACATCCTTTCTTTCCCTACTCTTTAATATTCAGCATCTATAGTTTGTGAATAAATTAGGAAAATAAGACAAGTATACTAATAGAAATGGCCAATGTGGTGTGAAAAATGTCAGCACCAGCTATTGCAAGAAATCAGGATGCGTCCCACCTGTGAGGGGAAGCCAGAGAATATCCACCAAGGCCCCTTCCCACTCCCAGGGCCCAGAGAGCAGCCCACTTCTGAAACCTTCACTGGAGGTGGACTCTACCTTAAGATAGTGGCGGATTATTCAACAGGCAAGGTAAACACAGCGCTTAATCTTCCTTACCAGATAATCTGTAGTTAACAATTTCACTACAGATTAGTAAGCAAGCATAAATAAGCCCACGCTTACCTTGTTTACTGGCCCATCTGCCTCTGTCAGGGATTGTAAATCTGAAAAGAGGCTTTGATTCTGTAGGAAGGTGCTGTGGGGTTGGGAGAGAGACAGATGCCAGCCATATATAGGAGCAGAATCTTTGATGTGGTGAAAAAATATGAAATTGTTCACTACAGATGATATGATAAGCAAGGTAAACACCTTGCTTACCTTTCCTGTTGGATTATCCACCCCACCTTCAGATACCATCTATCTCTAAGCCTATTAGGTCATGAGTCCATTGCGGGTTGTCAAAATGGCTGTCATTTTGGGTGTAGCCTAAGCCAGGCCATCCTCTAGCAAGTAATAAATGTTCTCTAAAGGATTTGGAGAGATACTGATGTAACTGGCTGACTCCCCGCCTGTATTATTAGGCATCTGACCCTATTCTACCCTCTGCATCATTTCCACTCTCCCACCACTCCTTCAGGGAAAGGGCTCATGGGAGAAAACAGCAAGAGAGAAACCCTAGTAGCTGACCAACAGGGTAGTATCTCTCAGCACAGCAGGAAATTTACCCCTGTCACATCTAATTCTACCACCTTTTAAAACTCTATTTATAGGCTGCTTTATGATCATTTTTTAAAATTCATGTAAAACTAAGTTTAGATAATCACATATTATCAAATACCATCACACTCTAAAATTCAGTAAAAATAATTAACAAGATTATTAAAGAAATAGCATATGTATATATATATAATTAACCCATTGCCATCAAGTCAATTCCAACTCATAGTGACCCTATAGGACAGAGTAGAACTGCCCCATAGGGTTTCCAAGGAGTGGCTGGTGGATTCGAACTGCCAACCTTTTGGTTAGCAGCCTGAGCTCTTAACTAATGTGACACCAGGGCTCCATATATATAATTAATATATGTTATATAGTAAATTTTGGAGCCCTAATGGCTTAATGTTTAAGAGCTCAGCTGCTAACCTAAAGATTGGCAGTTGAAATCCACCAGCCGCTCATTAGAAACCCTATGGGGCAGTTCTACTCAGTCTTATAAGATTGCTATGAGTCAGAATCGACTCAACACCAATGGGTTTTGGTTTTATATAGTAAATTTTAGTTATTTTTAAATGTTTTTTTAATTAAATTTTTTTTTCTTGTTTTGCTTTTCTGACTACTTGGCTGACCTTTGCGTTACTTGATTTTGATTTTGACCAAAATAAGGGAGCAAGTAAGTGATGGGGGAAATTTACTGGAACTCTAAGTAGAAAATCCTGTTAGGAAATTTCCAAGTTATTTGGTACACATAGCAGCTTTTAAAGCAGCTTTACTTAAGCCTCCGAATTTTCAAACAGCTTTTGCTCTGATTTGGGTCTTTTGATCAGCACCAGAAGCACATTTTCTCATTGCATGAGAAGGGGAAACACTTTTGATTAAAATGAAAAGAAAAGCCCACACCAGCTGTGAGTTTTCAGCTAACCACAAAACTAGATGTGTTTTTGGTACGTACGTTTCACTTTTAGTCAGAATCCCCTCTCGTAGCTGTTGACTTTGTTTACCCATATAAATAGCATGACGGCACTTTAAGTGAGGTTGAGGGATGCAGCAAAGAACTCTTGGCCCCAGGGCCACAGTGCATTTCATCATCTACAAATTATAACAGCATTAGGAAATGATGCTCCTGTGTTGTAGGCAGTTTTGACTCTAATCAAAGATTTGCGGAAAGCACGAAGAAAAGATTAATTAAGGTGAAGCTTTCAGTTTACTTTTTGACTTATGATTCTTTAAGAATGATTTTAATATCCTAGTAGTTTTCCCTATGTTTCTATTTTTCCTTATTGTTAAGTAGTACAAAATTGGAACAGCTGAAATATCCATTAGTAAGGGATTGATTACAATATAGTAGTATGGTCTTTATAAAGATTAAAGTACTTTTTAAGTTTATTAACATAGGAAGACATTTGTGATATGCATTATTAAGTGGAAAGAGCAAGTGGCAAAGCAGTATATATTTGATGTGTAAATAAACATTAACAGTGGTTTTCCGGATAAAAGGAAGATTACAGAGGGACTTTCGAAGGGACCTAAGCTGCTGTGCTTGGAAAATCCAAAACTGAAAGTCTGTGACTGGTTTAAGTGCATATAGCTAGCACCATGGGGTCGATATGTAAACTCCAGCACTAGTCGCTATGCAAGTGGTTGGAGTGACGTCTTAGAAAGAGAGACAGCCTTATGAGGATCAAACAGACCTGGGGTTGAACCCAGGCTCTGTCGCTTGCTATCTATGCTTGCTTATGAATGTGTCCTCATAATAAAATGAAGATTAAAAAAACCTTCCTTGCCAATTTGTTGCCAACATATTTTAAAAGCCTAGCACACGGCCTGGCTCAAAGTGGTTATTCAACAGATACCATCTCCTCTTTCCACTTAACATTCCCCCCCACCCTCCTACATCCCCCAGCCCCCTTCCACCCTCATGCCCCTTCCCATGTTGGAAAGAACCTGAGACTCATGCAGCCCTTGACCATATAGCTGAGCAGTGACTTATTAGTGGAAGAGCTGGGATCATTACCACATTTCCCAGCACCCAATAGAATATCTTTATCAAATTATGCAAAAAATGCTGCAATTTTTGGATGCTAGTCCTGAGATTATATTATGTGTGTGAGATCTTTGAGATCTGAATGGTGTATCTGCTGAGCCTCCAGTACGCACTGGACCGCAGGCTACTGAAAACCAAAAAAACCATCCTGTTGCCATTGAGTTGATTCCAACTTGTAGCGACCCTATAGGACAGAGTAGAACTGCCCCATAGGGTTTCCAAAGAGTGGCTGTTGGATTCAAACTGCTGACCTTTTGGTTAGCAGCCATAGCTCTTAACCACTGTGCCACCAGGACTCCCAGGCTACTGAGGCACCTGTAAAAACCAGGGCTTGGAACTAGTTGTTCCGGTTCAAACCCCTGCAGAGAATTTGCATTTCTAACAAGTTCCCAGGAAGTTATACATAAGAATCACCTGCGATCTTGTTAAAATATAGATTCTGATTCAGTATATCTGGGGTGGAAATGCAAATTCTCAGCAGAAAACTTGTTAGAAATGCAAATTCTCAGCAGGGGTTCAAACTGGAACAAACCAGTTTGAAGCCCTGGTGAAAATGGTCTGGAGACTTGTTCTAGGAGTTATTTCTCTGTATCCTTTACTAATATTAATTATTTTCAATAAGTTCTGTTTGTTTCAAGAGAATTCCAGATCACTACATTTACTTCAAACATGTGTAAGATCTTACAACATCAAGTATGTTTCAAGGCTGTCTTTATAAGTGACAACAGAACCAATATAGAGAAAAGCCTCTCAATTAAAAATGATGTAAAGACATTCATTCACATGGCCCTTTAATTATAGAGGTAATAAAATAAAATTTCCTCATGCTTGTGGAACCCAAAACTTGAAAGGATATGCATTTTGTCACAACTCTACCAAAATTCTGGTTTTATTACCTCTACATAATTGAACTATTTGAATTCAGTGATTTAGAGGCAGAGATTGAAAGTACATATTTCATTAAATCAAAACTTTTGCTGTCAACTTTGCAAGATTTTTTTTACATATTCATTTTTCTGTTGCTATAGTTACTCCCCTGCCTGTCATCCGAAGAGTTGAGTTGAAAGCCATTGGCAATATTAACCTCCATGGCTGAGCTCAGGTTATTTTTAGATTTGCCGTACTTCACATGTAATCATACACGGGTGAGCTGCCTGCACTTGCCTGTTCTGTGAGCAGCTGAGCCAAGCTGCCAGCTGTTTACAGGGAGTATGAGCCGATCACCCTGCTGGGCACTAATGCCCACACCCACCTGCTCCGAATGGAGGTATTTCCGTTAAGCTGGTTGTTATTTAGACACTTGGGTTTCCAGCAGCTTGCCCTTGCATTGGTGGTTCATACAAACAATAGGAGGGTTAGATGCAATGAATTCAGGGAAATTATGTTTGCCGTGCCCTTGTTGAGAGTATTGTAGCTCACAGGATCTTACAATGTTAAATATGTAAAGGCCCAGAAAGTTTGAGTAGCATGCAGCTAGCTCATAACAAGCGGGCAGACCCGAATCCAGTGCTTGGCTTCTTTGTCTTTGATGCTTCTGCTGAGGCCACACTTGAATCAGTAGTTGGATTTCAGGTCTTCTGCTGTTTTACTACACACATCATTACTGATTTTGAACTTGTTATAATATTTATGCAAGAATAAGCTGAAAGAGGAGGCCAGTTTTGAAAACTGGTTTATCTGCCTCTGCAAGAACTTTATAAATCCAATTTCCTGATAAAACAACTTTCAACAGATGTCTTTAGAAATGTTCAATAAGGTAATAGACTAGTGACATTTGAAAAAGAGGGGAGAAGAATGTGATCACCAGACAGCTTTCTCTCTGTCAACTACATTGTTATAAAAGCTTCTAGGAATTCTTTTAAGAACTTTAAATCCTGTGTTTAATTGTGGGTAGCAAAGTCCTCTATAGAAGGAAAAGATACACTTCATCTGGGGATCTTGTTAACAATTCAGATAATGATTCAATAGGTCCCATGTGGGGCCTGAAAGAAGCCCTGGTAGCACAGTCGTTACCAAATGGTCGGCAGTTCAAATGTGCCAGCCACTACTTGGAAACCCTATGGGGCAGTTCTACTCTGTCCTGTAGGGTTCCTATGAGTCGGAATCGACTCGACGGCAGTGGGTTTTTTGGTTTTATCAGTAGGTTTAGTGATACACAGGATCCAACTTTTTTAAATGATATTTTTATCCTTCTAATTCAGTAAGGGAGAGACTACTCTGGTAAGTGGTAATCCTGTTGGATTTAGTATTTAAATAAAAGTTTGATCGGTTCCAACTATTGGAGTCATATTTGGAAGCTTTGCTATGGGACTGTCGCTCCCAAGAATCCCCTATAGAAGGCCAAAATACACCAAACTCACCAGCCTTCCCAGATTGAAAGGGACAGCTTTCCTTCATGGTGTGTCGTTCATGATAGGGCATTTAACATAATGGCAGGATGAAGCCATTGTATTTGTCACATATGATAAAACCAATTGCCGTAGAGTTGATTCCAACTCATGACATCCTCGTGTGTCAGAATAGAACTGTGCTCTGTAGGGTTTTCAGTAGCTGATTTTTCCAAAGTAAATTGCCAGGCCTTTCTTCTGAGATGCTTCTGGATGGACTCAAACCTCCAACCTTTCAGTTAGTAGCCAGGTGCATTAACCATTTGCACCACTCAGATCCTCCTCACATATGATAGTAACTACCATTATCTTACGACTTCTACGTCAGATTTAGCACCAGCCATTACACAAACAGTATCTCTAATCTCCGCACCAACTCCACAGTTGGAAAGGGTTATCCTTAGTATATAGGAGATAAAATTGCGACTCAGGAGTATTTGTGTCCTCGGCTGGAGGTTACACACCTAGGAAATAGCAAAACCAGGCAGAATTCAGACCCAGCTCTGTCTGAGCCCACAGCCTATTCACATTCCTCCATACCAGGCTGCCTTCCTGTGTCCTCCACTCCTGGCCCTCTCCACCTAATGATACAATAGGCAAAAGACCTGTCCACCCCAGCTCTGTAGAAACTGGCTTGCTGCCAGTTGGTTGAAAGCTCCGGGACTTTATGGCCCCCCCCAAGCATCTCATGCTGAGCACAGGTGCATGTGAATAGAGAGAAGTGGAGCCCAAGATAAGAAGGCTAGTGTTCAATGCCTGGACCTCTTTAGATCCTAGCCATGGAGTGACACTTAGCTTTCACGAGATCCTCATGTCAGCGAAACCTCTGTGGCCTGAGGTTCACAAACCATGTATGCATCTTAAACCCAGTTCAAAGGTTCTTATTTGACTAAATGATGTAATTTTAGGACAGTCTTAGCCAAACTACTCTCCTACCTGATAGCCCCCAAAGGAGAAATGATGACAAAACTCCAGGATATATCTTACTGGTAAGACCCTCGCTATGTTTCTACTTTTATTTTTTTGAAGAACATATTCTGGTAAAAGCATCTTACCATCTTTTTGAGTTTAAGTTTAAAAATGCACGTAAAGTCTCCTTTTCTGGTTGACTCTAAGGTGACAGCCATGAATGACATGATAGATTTTACTGTGAGGAGTCACACTTCCATGACACTCTCTGGCTGGCAGGGTGGCAAAAAAAAAAAAAAAAAACCAGTTACTGTCAAATTGATTCTGACCATAGCAATCCTATAGGACAGAGTAGAACTGCCCCATGGGGTTTCCAAGGCTGTAATCTTTATGGAAGCAGACTGCTGTATCTTTCTCCTGCACAGCTCCTGGTTTATTTGAACCACTGATCTTTCCGTTAGCAGCTGAGCGCTTAACCACTGCATTACCAGGGAGGCAAGTAATATGCCAAATGGCAGAGATCAGTAAAAATTCAGAACTCTGTGCCAAGCACACTCAGTTCACTTAAGAGGACTGTTTATTGGCCTGAAGACTAAACCTCAGTGTAATATACTTTTTGCCCAGTTTTACCATTGGATTTTCCTAAGTAATGCTCCTTCTCCCAGTGCTGAATTTAGAATCTTCAGCTGTTTTGTCATCCGGGTGCAAAATAGGACCCTTGGTTATGTATTCTGTGTGATCTGTTTTTTGCTTTTTAAGAAAATGCTTACAGCGTGAAGTACCTGACCGTGTGCTTGTGACTTCCCTTCTTTAGACCATCAGTGCATGTGACTTCGCTTCACCTGCCCCTTCCACTTCTCAATCCAGAATCTAGGTAATTATATTAAAACCAAAACTAAACCCATTGCCACTGAGTCAATTCTGACTCATAGCCACCCTATAGGACAAAGTAGAACTGCCCCATAGGGTTTCCAAGGAGCAGCTGGTGGATTCAAACTGCTGACTTTTTGGTTAGCAGCCAAATGCTTAACCACTGCGCCACCAGGGCTCCAGGTAATTATATTAAAAAACTCATTGCTGTTGGGTAGATTCTGACTCATAGCAACCCTATATTAGTACCCTTAATTCTTCATCTGGGAAATATCTCACCTACATCTTCCTCGGGAGATAAAAATCAGTGCTAATGCTGGCAGGAAAGTCCTTGCCTCAGGTAGGTCCCTAAGCCAGGATTGACTAATATCTGGTCTCTGGTATAAAAATAGCTTCTGGGAGAAGTAGATTGTGATGGGGTGAGGTGGGGAAGTGGTAATCTAAAACTCCAGGGAAGATCCTGAGCTCAGTATGCATGGAAGAGGTGAGCAAAAACTTTAGAGAGACAGAGAGAGAAAATGAATATACCTCATCAGAAAATGAATATACCTCATCAGAAATACGTAGGGTGACACATAGCTTCATGTGAAGCAAACCAGGGTCCTCCCCAACCAAGGTCTCAGAAACATTAGCCGAGAGAGGTAGGTTCTAAAGTGCTCGAGATACAGCAGACAGTGTACCACATTTGGAACCAGAAGACCTTGAGTCCAGGATTTGCCACTTAGAACTGACACTCTGTTAGTCTCTAAGCCTCACCTATGAGTTACAGTTCCAAAAGCAAGAGATGCAGCATGAGAAAACCTGACAAGTGGTTGCTCTCAGAGGGGAGGCTGTTAATAGGAAGCTGATGCTTGAACATGGTGAACTTTGAAGAATAGTAGGGACATAGTCTCAGAGAGAGGATGGGAGGGCCTTTTAGAAAGGCGAATGACATTTTCAAGGACACAGACATACACAGCATGTATTAGGGGATGGATGACGAATTTGAGAGCCTGCACTCTTCTGCCAAACCTGCCTTCTCCCTGGATCTGGACAACTATGGCACACAATCTGTGAGGAGAAATCCCTTTGCCAATGTGCAGCCAAAGCCAATAGTGACAAATGACAGGTCTGCCTCCTCCATGACTAACAGCCACCTCTTCAGCCACTGTGGCTCAGGACCCCCCTTCCCCCAGCCCCACACGTAACTTCTCTGTTTTGTAACAACAGCCTATACGTGTCCTCTTTAGAGTCTGGGACTGTCCCTTATATGGGGTTGCCAGCAGTCAGAGTAACTAAATTTCTGTCAGAGATGAAAGAACCCCAGAAAACAGAATCCACTTATGTGAGTATCTAAGGTACCAGAGAAGGAAGTAAACATACTAAGCGATAATAACAATAGTGAGGCAGTAAGCTAGAAGTAGAGTGCTTTGATTATCTCATCTAATCTCACCTAATCTCACCTTATCAGTGGAATTCAAGCTGTGTGATGCCAGCGCCAGTGCTCTGAAAAAGTCTCTGGTGGATGTGATCACACAGTCTGGTCAGGGCTGACTTCATGTCACTGGCTGACTTCATTAAGTCACTTCTCCTTCTGAATAAAGAGCACTGGAATCTCAAGGCAATTAAGTCAGAGCCAAGACCCCGTCCTGTGCCTCTTTATAGCTCTGCTCCTTCATCAGTGCCATATACATAATTGCAGAAGGGCTCAGGAATCCAAAAGATCTGGAATCTAATCCTAGCTCTACCACTTTCCAGCTCTGAGACCTCAAATCTAGGCCTGGCTCCCTTTTCTGTAACAGGAGGATAGTGGTCCTCATGTCGAAGGGTTGTTGGGATAGTCAGAGGTAAGATGCCCACGTAGAAATGAAAGCTGCCAGGTCCTGAGCTTCTACAGTGGGCCAGGTGCTGGGATAAGCACTTAACCTGTTTTATCTCATTTATTCTTCCCAGGAACCCTATGAGAAAGGTACTGGGATGTCCCACAGAAAGCTTAAATAACTTGCCCAATTTCACCTTCACTATTGATAAATGTTAGTTCTGCTTTTGTCCCTGTCATGGATTGAATTATGTCCCCCCAAAAATGTGTGTATCAATTTGGCTGGGCCATGATTCCCAGTATTGTATGGTTGTCCTCCATTTTGTGATTGTAATTTTATGTTAAAGAGGATTAGGGTGGGAATGTAACACCCTTACCAAGGTCACATCCCTAATCCAATGTTAAAGGGAGTTTCCTGGTGTGTGGTCTGCATCACCTTTTATCTTACAAGAGATAAAAGGAAAGGGAAGCAAGCAGAGAGTGGGGGACCTCATACCACCAAGAAGGCAGCACCAGGAGCAGAGCGCATCCTTTGGACCCAGGGTCCCTGTGCCTGAGAACCTCCTCAACCAGGGGAAGATTGATGAGAAGGACCTTCCTTCAGAGCCGACAGAGAGAGAAAGCCTTCCCCTGGAGCTGACGCCCTGAATTTGGACCTTTAGCCTACTTAACTGTGAGGAAATAAATTTCTTTTTGTTACAGCCATCCATTTGTGGTATTTCTGTTACAGCAGCACTAGATGACTAAGACAGTTCCCTTTCCCTACCCCTTCATACTGAATGTGGGCTTATGTTACCTTTTGCACCAGCCATTTAAAACATTTAGATGAAAACACTTTTATTCTAGTGTTGAACAAAACAAAGTTTTGAAGAAATTGAGAAAGTATTTTGCGTGCCAGTTTCATTACCCTTAAAGTTAAAGATCTATTTTTGTGGCATTGGCATTTCATTAAAAATAGTGGAATCACCATGGGGTTGTGATGTCGATGAGATTTGCGTGTGTGTGATTTCCACAGAAGTGGTTAGTTATGTGAGGTTTTGTCTATAGTTTCAGGGTTCCAGCATTTATTATATACAATACTTCAATATAGGGGGGTTATGGGGAGCATAATCTTCCTTCTGCACCAACACAAAGCAAGAGAGCCTTTGTGCCATAACTTACCCTGCCTCTTGTCATGGGGGAAATGTGCATTACACTGGAAATTTGCATATTTCACATTCTACCTTTAGGATTTTAAGGCATGAAAAGACATCATTATGTTTTTCAATTTTTATATACAGATGCAACTTACTTAAAGCAGTACATTTGTTACTTAACAGTTACACGTTACTAGGGTGTTTGTAAATGCTCTTTTGAAGAAATATATCATGGAACTGGTTAGGGGATGGATTTGCATGGCCAGTGCTTTATAGTAAAATAAAAAATCCTGTATTCAAAACATTTAATAACCTCTGAGGGTTCCTTTTGTTTAATTTGGATTTCTATACCTTGGATTTCTTGAAGTGAGGCTAGCTTAGTTGATTAAAGCAGGGGGTTTATCCTTGAAATTAACTGAACATTTTATGTATATTTGGGTTTTGGAGGGAGAAGGCCTTGGTTTTCATCAGATCCTAAAAGGTGATCCCTGAAACCCTCCAAAAAAACAGTATGGCTGGGTGGGGTACGCTGCTGCTGATGTCCAGGCTCTGGGCTTTCTCCCTACCTAGCCAAGCCCACTCTATCCTTTGCCCTGGTAGCCACACTGCACACCCCACCTAGTATTTGCCAGACTTTTCCGCATTCAGGAGAAGACTGGTGGGGCTGCCTTGGTCCCCTTTCATCAGAGGAACTGGATGGTTTTCATCCTGCATAATAGGGAATTTGGCTGCTAATACCGTAACCCCAGAAAAAAGTGGAATAAACAGGGTTTTTTTGTTTTGTTTTGTTTTCCCTCTGTCAAGTAAAAAGAAGCCCAGGGGTAGGTAGTCTGGGCGGGGACAGCGGCTGCATGCTGTGCTCAGTGCCCCAAGCTCCTTCTGGCTTCTGCCCTACAATCTTCAAGCTGTGATCCTTATCCACATGCCCACAAGACGGCCCATGGAACTCCTGCCAGCCTTTCAGGGGGGAAAAGTCGAAGAGCAAAGGTCCACAAGGCACGTCCTCAGTCAGCCCTCTTTGGGAGCTTTCCCAGAAGGTCTACCAGGGCTTCTCATACACCTCACTGGACAGAGCTGTGTCACATGACCAGCCTCAGCTGCAAGGGGAGCTGTGCACTGTGCTGCCCTGAATAAAATCAGGGATGTACTAGTGAGGAAAGAGTGGAGGGTGGACCCGAGGTAGCCCACTAGCAACTCTGCCACCTCTTTAGACCTACAAGATAGGGAGTAGGACCTAAGGCTTGTTGGCTGCTCATGGTGTCATCAGGAGAGAGCCCTGGGGGCAAAGTGGCATTTAGAACATTATTTTCATTTAAGCCTGTAATAAAAGACGAGGTTTCTGTTCCGTCTTCCCAACACATTCGTATCTTTTGCCTTCACCACCTTCTTAACCTCCCTGCAAGCATCACTCTTGAGTATATGCATTTGTTAAAAAGAAAAGGTGTCACTTTGATGACTAAGGTACACCTGACCTGAGCCATGGTATTTTCAATCACCTCATATGCATGTGAAAGCTAGACAGTGAAAAAGGAAGACGGAAGAAGAATTGACACATTGAAATTGTGTTGTTGGCGAAGAATACTGAATATACCATGGACTACCAGAAGAACAAACAAATCTGTCTTGGAGGAGGTACAGCCAGAATGCTTCTTAGAAGGAAGGATGGGGAGACTTCATCTCAATTACCTTGGACGTGTCATCAGGAGGGATCAATTGCTGGAGAAAGACATGCTTGGTAAAGTGAAGAGTTAACAAAAAAGAGGGAGTCCCTCAATGAGATGGATTAATACAGTGGCTACAGCAATAGGCTCAACATAGCAACAATTGTGAGGATGACGCAGGACCGGGCAGTGTTTCATTGTGTTATACACAAGGTCACTATGAGTCAGAGCTAGCTCAATGGCACCTAACAACACAGAAAGATAGGACATCCAAGAGAGGAGGTCTAGGACCTTTCAGGCATAGGATTTTCAGGCTACATGGCCAGTGTTATTTTATAGGATCTTGTATAGTCACTGATACTTCTGTAGTAGGATAATAAATTTATATACCTCAGCTCAGGTGTGCAGAACTCTTGATCTGAAGTTCCGTTCCCACCAACGGCAGTCCAGGGGCTTAAACTTGCCAGTTAAAGACAACTCAGTCTCATTCAGGTTAACCATCTCATCTGAGCAAATATCCAGAGTTAGAGTGCCTCTACTCTGTCTCTTCTCCTTGCCAAGATGGTGTCGGGGTTCTGGGATGGCCTCACGTGTCCCGTTGGTGTTTGAGAAAGGGCCTCTGAGTGCCTTCCAGGCCCCTGCTGGCCTCCATGGAGGGCTTTGTCCCCAGTGGAGCTATTGACTCTCCTGATGGCTTGTGGCCTATGATCCTAAAGGTCTCTGGCCCCTGTTGCTGCTGACCGTGGACCTCACTATTTCCTTGGGGGCAGGAGGCAGGGGCCAGGCCCTTTGGCCAAACCCTCTTGCCTGAGGATATGTTCCACAGCCAGCCAGCTGTCAAAGAGACAGACAGGAGACAAAGATCTAATTAGGGCAGCAGATATATCACATCTGGTTCCTGCAGATTTCCTCTTTTTGCTGGCTCCCTGCTTTGCTAGGTGTGGCCTCCAGGGGCCTCCCCCTCATTCGTTCCTTGGTCCTCAGAACCCCCTACCCCACCCGGGCTTCTTCCAGATGTCCCAGTACTCCTGTATCCATTGGCTGAACATCCTCAGGGGGCCTGGGAGCTGTCCCTGCAGCCCCTGCTTACCCAGTCAGAGCTGGGAAATCTCCCCACCTTACAGCGCAGTGGGAACAGAGCCCACCACCTTCTGGAGGCTGCTATGTGTCACTCTGCCCTCCTACACTCTGCCTTAAAAACCGTAGCAGCTGTAAAACCCAAACCCGCCTTTTTCAATCCTCTAAAAGACCTACAGAACTGGTTCTTCTCAATTTTCTGCAGTTGGTTGTTGTTAATGTCTTGCTGAGTGGATTTTGTGTTGTTTTTTTATTGAGAGAGAACAAATTGTTACAGGCTTTTAGGGAAACCAAAAACATTCACTCTAATTATATCTATTATTCCATTCCCATTTCAACTTGCTTTCTTATTGTGGAACAGGCTTTTCTATTAGCCAAAAACTACAGTTGAGTTCCCTGAATAAATAAAAGCTGCTGTTTGTCTACTGCAGTATGTAAGAGAGCTTGTCGGCGTGGTATGTAGATTTATTCTTATTGAAGATTCTAATAAATTGTCAGGCTGGAAGCTTGTTGAAGCTATCAGTCTTTGCCTTGCCCTTTACTGGAATTACTTTTTTGGAAATACTTACAATAGCAATGTTTTGAAATGCAAGTCACAAGAGTGTTTTTCTGCATTTGCTCATTCATTCTTTTAGTCAGTCGGTAAGTACTCATTATGTACCTGTACTGTGACAGGCTTTATTCTAAGGACTGGAAATAAAGCCCTGAACAAGACCATCTTAGAGCTTATATCCTACTAGGGAGAACACAGGCATAAGCTAATGTCAGACAGTGATGAGTACTTATAATACTGAAAATAGATGGTATGGTAGAGATGAGAGAGGAAGTTGAGACCAGCTTAGTTTGGGCGGGCAGGAAGGCTGCTCTGAGGAGGAGATGTTGGAGCAGGAAGTTGAACAATAAGAAGCCAGTCCCGCATAGATGTGGAGACAGAGAGAGCCTCCTGCCTCCTGGCCAAGGGAACAGCAAGTGTACTACCTCTACCACTGAGGGTGTCGAGCAAGCCAGCAGGGATCTATTAGCTCTGGCAGCTGTGGGCAGCCACGCGTGGAATCTGTGCATCTGGGTAGAGACTGGGCAACTTAAGGGAAAGATGATGGTGGCTTTGGCTAGGGTGACAGCAGAGGAGGTGTTAAGAAATCGATGGGTTTGAAGTATGTTTTGTTGGTAGGGTTGACAGTACTTGCTGATGAATTAGATGTGGGGAGTGAGGGTAAAGGAGAAATCAGTCATTTGAAATGACCATGTTAGACCCTTGCATGAAAGAATATTCATCTGATCCTGTATCAGTGTGCTGGCCCCGTTAGTACTCTGCAACACAGTGGCAGTGCACACTTAGCTCTACAGAAAATGGAGATGTTTCAATGGAATTTAGAGTCATTTGCAGAACACTTTAGGAGCACCGCCTGAGTGCCTGGTGCTGTGGGGACGAAGGGATGAATACATCATTGTTCTAAAAATGTAAATATATTTTTCATTGTAGAAGTCACAGAAGACTCACATGTTTGTTTACATACATAGAAGGAAAACGAAAACGTTCCAAAATGTTGAAAGTGATTGTCTCTGATATAATTTCGGCCAATATGTATATATATATATATATATCTTTCAGTTTTTCTGCAATGAGCATTATTCGATTTATAATCATATTGTTTTTAAAAATAAAGGTATTATAAGTACATTTCAGAAAATTTTGAAGAGAAGAAAAATTCATTCATGATCCATACCACCTAAACTCCAATCACCATTAGTATCTTTTAATATTTCCTAACAAATTTAGTCAATGTATATTTTAATGGTGCTGTAATCATACTAGGCATTCTTCCAATCCTATTTCCAATCCTATTTCTGGATTTTTCTTTAAAGACATTTAGTGTCAAAAGGAACGAAAACGTTAAATAACTTTAGACTCTAGGAGGTTCAAAAAGGTTTTCTTTCCTTGTTTCTCTTTTTTGCCTTTTTGCCCATGTGTTGAGAGCCACGAGTATATCTGTATCTGTTGGCAGAGGAGAAGGAAGCCCTAGAAAAGCTGAAGGTATCGGCAGGTGCTGGCGTCACTGAGAGCCCAGGCCCTGGAGGAAGGGGGAGGACAAGTCTCAAAGTGCAGACAGAGCAGTGAGGAGCAGGGTGAGGAGAGGTCGGGGCCGGGGCCCACACAGGCCCCAAAGTGCAGACGGAGCATGAGGAGCAGAGTGAGGAGAGGTCGGGGCCGGGGCCCACAC
>NW_004444072.1:2543626-2556603 GCF_000243295.1 Trichechus manatus latirostris | reverse complement strand
CCCAAAGTGCAGATGGAGCATGAGGAGCAGAGTGAGGAGAGGTCGGGGCCGGGGCCCACGCAGGCCCCAAAGTGCAGACGGAGCATGAGGAGCAGGGTGAGGAGAAGTCGGAGCCAGGGCCCACACTTCCTGTTGTGAAACTTGGTCATCATCACGAGGCCAGGCTTTCTCAGACAGTCCTTGATAATCTGGAGAAGGCAGAGTGAAGCAGTGAGGAGATGCCAGTTCTCTGTCTTCTAGTGTTTGAGAGAACTGTGGCTGATTTTGCCTGTATTTAGTGCCCTGGAGGCCCAGCTCCCCAAGGGATCTTAATCAGGTTTGTGGCTCATTGTTCCTGGCCTTTGAATCTTCTTTTGTCACTCAGGTAGCCAAACAAAGCTAGCTTCTCTCTCACGGTGGCTACTTTGGAAGTGGTCCAAAGAGAAGTCACTTTCCAGAGGCCATCTTTGCCCAGACATGGCCTTCTTGTGGTGTCCTTGCCCTGGATCTCAGGGTGCTGTCTGTGCTGGAAGTCTTCCCTCTGCCCCACCCAGAGCCAGTCTTCTCCTTTGCTGCTCTTCTTTGTGCATGAGGATGCTGGCCGCTCAGGACTGCATCAATAGCTCCCTGTGTCCCCTGCTTCCACTCAGTTCATGAGACTGGCGGGAGGGAGGGAGGGTCCTGATGCCCTGGCTCCCTCCCTGCTGGGTAGCCATGGACTGGCTGTTTCCCTCCTCCAAAAGCCAGCGTTTCTGCAGGCCACTCCTTCCCTCTGTCTTCCTCTCTGGGTGCTGAAACCACTTCCTCCCTGCCCCTTCCCAGCCTTTGGCAGCCCCACACCTGGCACTGTGTCTTGTGATCTCCCCTTACCCTGCAGAAAGGGGCTTTGAGCAGTTCAGTCCTCAGGCCAAACTCGCCCCAGATGACTCAGGGTGAGTGGCCATCTGTTTCCTGGTGGCCCCTGACTGGTGCTCCCTCCACACTTACTGGTGGACAGTTTATCTTTCTCCATGTGTCGCTTACTCTCAGTGGCACGATGTCGTGTGAGAAGGGGAGAGTGGTACAGTTACATTATGATGATGCCAAAGACTAGAAATACAAAGAACTATAGTTTTAAAAATACTTATTAAAGTGTTTAGGGATGAAGTCTACTGATATTTTCAACTTTGCTTGAAATGCATCAAAAAATGAGATGGACAGACATGATCAACAGGGACAGCAGAGGTTAATGTGCTAGGTGTGAGGAATGTGGGTGCTCCCTGTGAAATTCTTTCAGCTTTTCTGTATGTTTGAAAATGTTCATGATAAAATTGTTGGAAAAACACACATTAATTCATTTAGAGCCTCTTTAGTCAGTGTTGCATTTGTCTTTGAAATAATATCTGATGTCTGTTGAGTACTCACCACACCCCCTCCACTGTCTTCAGCTTTTCACAAACATTTATGCACTGAATCTTCAAAACACCGTATCAGAGGCTGCAGCTTACACCTGTGAAGGTCATGTACTGTGCAGTGGTGTCGCATCTCACCCATAATGTACCGTTCATATTGCAGACATTGTAGATGTACATGTTTCTTAGGACAGTTCTCTGGCAGATGTCAGTGAAGTCTCAAATTACACCCCCCCCCAAAAAAAAAAATCAGTATGTCATGTCAGTTTTCAAACGTGGAAATAAAGTATTTTGAGAAAGGTGTGCCTTTCTAATTAGCTGTTTGAGCCAGTGGCAGTGCTGGAGTGGGGGCAGCTGACAGGAGGAGTCACACCTCAGAATAAAACCAGTTGCCATCGAGCTGATTTCAACTCACAGGAATCCTTTGTGAATCCAAGTAGAGCTATGTTCCACAGGGTTTTCAGTGGCTGATTTTTTGGAATAAAATTGCCAGGCCTTTCTTCCAAGCCACCTCTGGGTGGACTGGAACCACCACCATTTTCTTTAGCAGTGCATTAATTGATTGCAGTACCCAGGGACTCTCGCAGAACAAAGCCCCTCCCAAACCTGAGTGGGCACTGTAGACATCTGAAGGGCATGCAGATTCCTAGGCTCTGCCTCCCAAACATTCTGATTTTGTGGGCCGGGGTTGGGGACCAGGAGTCGGATGAGACAAAGCTCTGGAAAACATTTGAGGTGGTCGTGCTGAGAAGGGCACTCAGTGGTGAAGAGAGGATGTGGAGCCAGACAGGTCCCACAGCTGCCACCAGAGACATCAGCACCTTCTCTCCAGGCTGTGGCTCTTTCTAAGGCCAGTGAAAGAGGGACATGGCTCTCAGGAGGCCCTTTCCCCAGACTAGATGGGGACATGCAGGTCAGGGCTTCCTCTGAGGGGCAGAAACCCCCTTTCTATGCTCAGCCTCCAGGTATTTCCTCCGTCGTTCCCCGCATGGGGTGTTCAGGCCCAGTCAGGGGCGGGTGCCCACTGCCTGCTTTGTGGGGTCTGAACCAGCTTAGAGCCCACCTCCCACCAGTGCATGAGCCATCACATGGCCATCCTCTTGCCATGAGGAAGTGCCACAGGGGCAGGACCGTCTCTGCTTTGTTCATGGCTGTGCCTGTCACAGAGTTGACGACGCTCAGGAAATACTTGTGGAGTACGTAAAGTCTGACCAGGAATATGCAATGTAAGACATTATAAATGGGGCCTTTTTATGGCCCCAGAAAATAAGAAATCAGAAGATGGTAATGGATGATGAACTTATTTATTGTGATTTTAAAGATGGGGAGCATATCAGTATCTTTTTTTAAATGTGTTTTAGTTGTCCCCCCCACCCACTCTCTGGTGCATCCCCAGGGGGTGGGCCTTCTGTCCTTCTCCGCTCCCCCTGGCACTCCTTCTGAGAGCCCCTGCGTCAGTAAGCCCAGTCACTGACAGGACTGTATGCACCCCTCAGGTGGGTGGGGGGAGAAGGCGGGGACCACGGCGTGTATGGCGTATTGGTGAGCCGCTCGGCAGCTGGTGTGGAGGATCCCTCAGATCAGGGCTAGAGGAGGGGCGTGTCACGTGGGTACACATAGAAACTGCTCCTGTGAAGACCCTGGTTCTCAGGCGCCGTAATCGAATGACAGCGTGAGTGCCACCCGTGTATCTTTTTATTGTCACTGTTATGTTGAAATGCCAGCGTATCTTGCCGTTAATAATTCCTTGAAGACAGCTTCTTTATTAATTTCGGTCACCTAGGAGGAATTGATTTTTAGAGAGAGAGGTGAGCTAACACCATTGAACTATGAGGCAGTGTAGGAGCCCCGGCTGAAAAGGCTTCCTCTAGAGATTAGATGGATGGTCCAGTCTGTTGACCACATCATATGTCACAAGAGGAATGCTGGCTTCTCCATGGGAGTGAAGACACATCTGTCATTAAAATAACACACTTCTGTGATGTTGGAGGGAATGCTGTGCGTACCAGGCTCAGTACTGCCCTCTCTGGGCAACCTTTTTATTTTTTTCCTTTCAAATATAGTCATATGTCTATTTTCTCAGCAAAGCTTTGAGTACTTCTCATGAGACACTACACGACTCCACGAGTTCACGGCACAGGAGCTGGGTCTGCGCCAGTCCTGGCTCGGTTTCCCCGGCTGCACTTCAGCAGAGCATTCTTGTCTGAAGTTTGGTGTGGCAGCAGGTAAGTTATACCCAGAACATTAGTTATAGACTATCTTTCTTCTCTTTTCAGTAAATATTCAAGATATGATAGTACAAGAAAATTTGGAAAAAGAAGATCAAATTCTGGTTTCCCTGGCAGGATTAAAGCAGGTATGTGCATTGATACAACTGGTTCTTTGTGTCCCACAGGCCACTCATTTGGTGCCTGCTGGGGAAGGGCATTCCAGGGCATGGAGCACCCTAGTGCTGGAGCCATTGTCCCCCTGCCCCTCATTCCTTCCCAGACAGAGTGCCTCTTAAATCTCTATCTCCTCCTACTCTCTGCTCCTTCGAGCAATTGTGTCTGACTAGCTTGCAGCCCAGACTGGCTTCCCCGCCTCCCTTGCCCATCTCTCTTACCAAACCCATTCTGCTTGTTCCTCACCCACAGCTGCTGCGGCGTGGCCCAGCATTGTGGTCAGTCATTCAGTCCACAAATGCAGGAATGTCCTGGAGCACAAATCATAACCACTACCGACAGCAGGCCTCAGACCCTCAAGGCCCCATTTACTCACCTCTTGAAGAGCTAAATGGGACATAAATGTCAATGAAAAATGGTATGCTGGGCCCAGTTGTCTACCTGTGTTAGTAACAGCTCCAGCTAAGGGTACAACCATTTCAGTGGGGCTGGGTGTACAAGCAAATGGTGCCTCCTGCCTGAAGATAGCTGCCAAGATGTGGCGCTCCTGTCTGACCTTGTGAGGACCTGGCCATTAACACTCTGAAATTGTCCTTGTCATTGCTAAGTCGCTGGCTTTGATAGAGTTGGATTCTTTTTGTTATTTCTTTTTTATGGTAATATGATCATTTCCATACTATTGAAAAAATGGTCTGTGACAACCCCAGTTTAAATGTATTAGAGATTTAGCTATTATTTAAAAACAAACTCATTCATCTTTTTATTTTCTTCCTCTTTGAAAATAGATCAAAGACATTCTAAAAGGTTCCCTGCGTTTCAACCAGAGCCAGCTGGAGGCCGAGGAGAATGAGCAGATCAACATCACAGACGACCACTACTGCTCCAGTGGTCGGGGCCAGGGCCAGGGCAGGCTGCCGGCCGGGGCTGCCAAGCAGGTACAGGAGCTGTAGTGGGCATTATCACATTAACTCAGTAGGGTATGTTCACATAAATGCTTCCAACTTGTGAGTACTCAAGAGCTATCAAAGTTATTTCAAGGTACCATGTGTGAAGTTCACCTGTGAAATACTACAAGGGGCCTAAGCAAGGGCTTCTCTCTACAGTCAACCCTCCATATCCATGGGTTCCTCTTCCACAGATTCAGCCAACCACAGATTGAAAATATTCCGGGAGGGAGAAAAGTTCCAAAAAGCAAAACTTGAATTTGATGTGCATCTAGCACACTGAATCCACGTGAATGAAATGTGTAGGCATCCCCTGCTGTAGCCTCCCACCATTTCACAGACCATCACTCTGTCTCCAGAACTTGTTGTTTGAGCATTGTTCGCCTTGCATTTTGTCATTATTCCCTAAACAATGTAGTATAACAACTATTTACGTAGCATTTACATTGTATTAGGTATCGTAAGTAATCTAGAGATGATTTAAAGTATACGAGAGGATGTGCGTAGGTTATATGCAAATGCTGTGTCATTTTATATAAGGGACTTGAGCATCCGTGGATTTTGGTATCCATGGAGGGATCCTGGAACCAATCCCGCCCGGATTCAGAGGGACAACTATCCAACTGTGTAGGCTGTACACTCCAGTGCCCTAGGGGGCGCCATTCACAATGATAATAATGAGACTAGCTTCTAGAACGCCACACCTGTATGCAGCAGCCACAACTGTTCTGCAGGTTGGAAAGCCAGGTCTCTGCCTTAGTTATTGGTGAGTTGCCTCCAGCTGATGTCCTCCATTCCCTTTTATCACAGGAGGTATGATCAGTACCTTCCTAATGCTGTCTTGAGTGTATTTCACTTGGCTAGAACCTTTTTACCAACATATTCATGGGGAAAGACTTCTCATTAATGTCCATCCATCTAAGACAGAGGTCAGCACACTTTTCTGTAAAGGGCCAGATAGTAAATGTTTTCCATTTTGTGGACCACATACAGTCTTCGTCACATATTCTTGTTGGTTGGTTGGTTGGTTTGTTACAATATTTTAAATACGTAAAAACCATTCCAGGCTTGAGGGTCATACAAAAACAGTCCACAGGCCAGATGTAGCCCATGGGCCTTAGTTTGCCGACTCCTGCCCTCAGGTGTTGACATTGTGTATAATTTACTCTAACATAGAATCACAGAATTTTCCAGCTAGAAAGGATCTAAACAATTCCCTGTGTGCTTAACCCTGTCTACTCCTTTTACCTACTGGTAACAAAACTACAGCCCGAGAGGTGTTTGGGCTTGCCAGGCAGAGGGCACCCAGCTGGCCAGGCATTATGTTTCCAGAACCCCCTGCCTCAATCCAATAAGTAAGCTTCCAGGTACACCATGCTGCCTCTCTGTTTTTATCTGATAAGACTGAAAGATTGTTTCTGTTTAATTCCTAATAATACTAAAAATAAAATCAGCTTACAAAGTTTCATCTTGAAAAATGAACATTAACAAAATCTTATCTAAGTCATTTTCTCAAAAACTAACATCCAGATGCTTGTAAATTATTTATTTTTTATGATTTTAAAATAGCAAAGTGACGTGCTAGTTTGGGGTTTTTTTCCATTTCAAGGATGCGCTTCAAGAAGAGAACTCTGGTTTGTTTCATCTAGCTCTAAAAGGGAGCTGTCATGAAATGCTTTGAGGCTGCATTTTTGGCCACATGACTGCAACCTGACGTTGCAATTTCGATTTGATTGATTCCTCCAAATTCTCCATGCCTTCACAGATATGTTATTTTTCAATAATCATTTATTTATTCAAATATTGTTGAGCACAGGCCTAGCTACCCACGTGAGTTTCCATTTTTAATTAGCAATTTTGTTTAAACAGTTAGTGTGGTTTTTAGTTGAATGTATAAAAACATTACAGAAAAAAGACCTTTCCAAAATACCAATCAGTTTGCTAACTTTAAAGCTTCTTGATTATTCTTTACAATTACCATTCCTGATTTTCATATTTGTAGACCCTACTGGTTACCACGACTGCCCCAGGGGCCCCCACGTGCAGACTCAGTGAGTTGGCTATGAGGTGTGTACAGGGTGAAAGACACTAGGCCCTCGCACTCCAGGGCCGACTCCCGTGCAGGACCTGAGAGACCCTCCGCCTCTGCGCGTGCTTCTGAAACAGCCAGCCCTTCCTGGGCCCTCACCATTGCCTTCTCTGCTTCCAGCTTCTTCCTCAGGACAAAGGGGGAAAGAGAAAACGGAAGGGCTTCTGTCTACCCAGTCCCTGCCATGGCCCCTTCCCCATGGTTGTTAGCAGTTTAAAAAAAAACACTCCTGAAGAAGGTTGTTTTCTCTGAGGAAGGGAGAAATGGGCAGGCGGTCCTATGTCCTTCAAGGGTGGAAAGGTGAGAGAAATCCCGGATGCAAGCCAGCAAGTCACACAGACAAGCTAAGTGTCTGAGGCCTTCCGCTGCTGGGACCCGAGATCTGAACAAGGGGCCAGGGGCCTACCAGACAGGGAGCCTTGGCCCTCCTTCTTCCTGCAGGGACCTGTGTCTCAAGCCTTAGAGCAGCCATCAGGGCTTGGAGCTAGCTGAGTTTTCTTTCACACTGCTCACGGGCACGCTAGAGCCAGGAACATGCATCCCAAGCATGCCAAGCAAGAGTTTGAAGGCATTTTCACTCCTTCCTTCCAGATTGCTGTAAGGGTCTGCCGTGCCAGGTGCTGTGGGTGTCCAGGGCTGTGGATGTAGCTCCTGGGATCGTGAGCTCCCAGTTATGGTGGGGGATGAGGGCTGGTGTTAGGCTAGGGGTGGAGACAGTGCTAGGCAGGCTTTTGTGACATTTTCTAGAGATGTAATCACCACATATTGGGTCCGTCAAAGGCCCCTTTGTGCCACGGTTCATTGCTAAGTTAGGAATGGATTCTCTTTGCTTTCTTGGTTAATTACCCAAGGATGTCTAAAGGACAGTGCAGAAGGACCAGACTCAACCTGCCGTGGGGCAGGTGGCTCATGGTCCTTCTGCCAACACGCTCTCCCATCAAGAACGTCTTCAAAGTCTTGCTAATGTCTTCACTATAAGCTGAAGGAGAATAGGTTAGCATGGTAGCTGTATTAGAGACACCACTCCAAGAATGGAATCCAATCTGTGGGCTCTTTTATTGTCAACCCAAGATAAGTCCTATTAAGTAGCATTCCAGTCCAGGGACCCTATGTTGGTGTTAGAGGAGTGTGAGATGAAACGTGCTAGGCCCTTGGAAAGCTCTCCTTTAAGCAGGTGGTAAAATCACTCTGGGTCTGGAGCTCACGCTAGGGATTCACATGCACGCAGGTCACGCACGGCATCCTAACCTCACCCCCAGAGGGAGGCGCTGTCATCATCCCTGTTTTACAGATGGGAGAATTAAAGCTCAAGGAGAGTGGACAGTTTGCATGCGGGGTCCCCTGCAAGGCTAGTAGAGATTCCACCCTGAGCCCAGGCTCTCCCCTGCAGCACAAACGCTGCCTCTTTGGGCAGCTTATCTTTCCCTGCATTCGGGAAAGCATTCCTCCTCAGAGGGGCTCAACACGTTGCTGCTGGTCCTGCACACTGGGAAGCACCAGGACATCAGGGTAGCAGGGCCAGACACCGCATCTGTCCACGGCAGAGCGCAGGGCGAAGTGGCCCCGCTCTCCATGGGGCGTCCCCAGTCATAGGCCCTCCTCTCTGACTTTGCCAGTTTCCTCTCATCCACCTGTCCTCCTGACTGTACTTCACAGGCCTCCTCAGAAACGCCAGGGCGCACAGATGGAGGGAGTTCAGACGACTTCATCCTGGTCTCCAAAGAAGACGACAGTGGCAGTGCCAGGGGGGCCTTCTCGGGCCAGGCCCAGCCTCTTCGCACCCTCAGAATTACAGCCAGGAAAAGTGAGGCCTTGGCCCGCTCCCCCCTTGTGTTCTCTGACCCCCTGACAGGCCCAGCTTCAGCCTCCTCCAGCAATCCAAGCTCCAGCCCCGACGATGACAGCAGCAACCACAGCAAGGACTCGGGCTTCACCATTGTGAGCCCCCTGGACATCTGACTGCAGTGCCCGGTTCTAGTGCCTGGTCCTGTCTTGTGGGGACCCAGCCGCCCCCTCAGGCCCTGAGGCCGGCTGAGGCTCCTCCAGTGGAGATCTCTTTGAAACCAACGCTTCTTTCCCAGCATTCATTTGGCATTGGTGCAGCCCATTGGAACCCTTAGAGAAATCCAAATGAAGCAAATGTGGCCACAACACACAGACATGTTCCTGAAAATTCAGACAGCCTCTCGGGGCCCTCACTCACCCCCCAGCCCACCCCAGCACTGAGCTAGAGCTGGGTTAATACCCAGCTCACATTCACTGTCAGAAAAGATCAAACCACAATTAGAGTCACTTTTCCTTTGTTCTCTCTTTCCCAGCTAAGGAGTGGCGACCTCCTCAGTTATATTTACAAGAAGGAGGAAGAGTTGGTTTCGTATCTCCCTATCAGAGCATCAGGCATAGGAAGAACTGGTTGATATCAAGAAAACTTCCTCTGTGGAAATCTGTGACTCAGTCTACTTCATTCCTAGCGTGGAAAGCCATACAACAGAGCCAAATGCAGGAGAATGAACGAGAACTAGTGGGTGCCAGGGCTGGGAAATCCTGTTACTGACTCATCAGAAAGTTATAATGATCTTTTGAAACAGGGTCTAAACTTAGGAATCATATTTAGGTGTGAGGTCGTGTTGAATTTTTTTGATTTGTTGAAGAATACATTTCTAAACCTCAGACGGTCCCTGTCCCTCCTTAAACAATTGCATTTTACCTTTTAGAATCTTTCACAGCCAGAAAACAAAGGTCACTTTTAAGCCAGTCCTTGTTGCACTGATTTCAGAAGTTGCTAGAGTGTTACTATTCCTTCAGTTGGAAAATGTGTGCCTGACTTTTTGGGATGCACATCTTTCAGACAGTCAGTTTTCTGATAATGTTTTCTAGTTTCAAGGCTGTATTCACCCGTCAACTGAGGAGTCAAGGGGGAAAGCCGAGCTCATTCTCACCCAGATTCAGAAGCCTTGTGGGTCTCAAGGGAGCAGTAACAGGGAGTTAGACCTGGAGCCCTTTCTGTGAGGAGCAGGGCTTCCTGGAGAACATTTTAGATGCCATGAGGATGCAGGATTTCTGCACAGCCCCTCCTGCTGCCGGGAGCTGAGTGTGGGGGCTGCAGGACAGTGCTCAGCCGGGACGGCGTCCCAGGGCAGAGCAGGAGCAGGTCTGCATGCCTGGGCCTTCCTGGTCCTCATTGCAGCTTAGGAAACCAGGATGGGCACCGAGTATCAGATGGGCCGTTTCTCTCCTTTGCCTGAGCAGGCATCTTAATGGGAAGGGATAGGCAGTGCTGTTAGACACACTGCCCCATTTCAGCGTCAGGAGAGAGCAGCCTCGCTCAGGGCGACTGGCTCCTTGGGCCTCTCCTCAGAGGATGGCGAGGCCCCCAGCAGTGGAAACCTTCATGGTGACAAGTGAAAAACTTAGTGTGAAGGAATAGATGCCGTTTGCATCCCTCCCACTGCTACCCATGCATTTCCCTGTAGCCAGATGTGATAATGACACGTCTGCCACTTGCTCTCCAGGAAAACAGTGACGACTGGCGAGTCATCCACTGCAGAGAGGGTTCTAATTAGCCCTAGGATTTGTTCTGAAACTAGCAGGGAGATCTCCTGACACATTCAGCGGAAGGTGGGTGGTAGCTCTCTTTTTGCCGAGATAATGGTTGTTGGTCGTCCACAGTTGCTCGGCAGATTTGCTGACGAAGCCTTCTGGCTCTTGAGTGGTCTCCTCAGCACCTCTGTGGGGGGGATCTCGGAGCAGGTTGTTGCCAAGTACATGTCCCCAGGATGGCACTCTAGGCCCCCAGGGTCCCTGTACAGCGAGTGACCTTGCAGCTAAGCAGTGGCTGCGTCAGTGACTTTCTTACAAAGGATATGCTGTGAAAGTGTTTCCAGTTCTGAGGTGAGAAGTGTGGTGCTGTCCCACCGGCTCTAGGATGGGGACTGAGAAGGGCCTCAGGGCTAGCTGTCCCCCGGCAGCTTGGCGACTGTCAGCTGCTCACCTGCAGCTTTTCCTTTGCCTTGAGAGCAACTGTCATAAAAGCCGAGTGTCACCGGCCACCCAAGAGGCCACTGGGTGCTCACCCACCCAGGAAGCTGAGCTGGTTCCTTCAGTTGGCTGGGTGTTCAGTGGTCACTAGACACTTCTTCCTGCCCCGACTGCACACTGGAGCGGGGCTTCTCCGCTCATGTGGCTGCCTTGGTACCACGTGAGAGCCGACGGGCTCACTCAGAGGGGCTGCTCCTTGCCCCCACAGTCCTCTCGTCCTGCAAGAAGAGAAACGCACGAGGGACATGAGGCACGGCAGTGCCAACCCTAGTTTCCATAGGTCCATGGAGTTAGAGAATTAGATTACTGTCTTCCTTTTTTTAAGTGACTATTTTTTATTCTTCATAGTTTAGCATTGTTTGCATTTTTACTAGTTACAGTGCCATTAAAGAATATCTGTTCCTTTTTATTATTTTATCAGGTACTTTTGTTTAATTGCACATTTTTTTAAATCCTGAATATATGAAACCTTTTTGTTTTTCTCTAACAAATGTGGTAATCAGTGGAACCCTCCTCTGGTTTGATTATTGACAGTTAAATACATTTTATACGAGTGAAGCTTAGAGTAATTCTCATTGTCATCTTTTTTTAATACATGTGTTTCATGCATTCCTCTTGGATCAGATTGGAAATCTGAGCTAAAATTTATCTCTGTACATTACATACAGAAGTTACAGACTAGAGAAAGAAAATAGGCATAATTACTTTGCCTTACCTTATGTATATGCCAAGGGGTCATTTAACACTTTAAACATCTGATTATACTGGACTAATCTCGCAAAATGACCTCCTTCTAATGTTCAGTGCTAACTGCAATATGGTAAACAATAATATCACTGAAGAATAAATATGACTCTAAAAATAAACCAGGGCCTCCCTGTGATTTGCCTTATCTTCATACAACTAAATTGAATCTTGCACATCGTACCGTCCAGGCTGTACTAAGGAAGCTGCGGATGTGAGGCTTGATCGCTGGCCATCAGCGAATGCTTTGTCAGAGAGATGCTGTCTCCAAGGGATAACCGGTCCAAGCTGACCCGCATTTATTATTTTTGTTTTTTAAGAAACTACCCCCAGAGGTCATTACAGAACAGGAGTGTAGGGAGGCCCATGTCCCTGCATACTGCGTGGCTCCGTCCCTCCTGCTCCCGTGTGTCCAGAGCAGGGGGCTGGGGAGGCTGAGGAGGGGCTCCACGGGAACGAGGGGCGAGGGGGCCAGGATACAGAGGACAGTAGCTGGCACGCTGGGCTTTGTCCTCACGGGCCAGAGCCACTCTCACAGTGTTACCTTCACGAGTTCTGTTTTTATAGTGTTAGAAAGAAATACAAAGTTCATGTAAACAGCTTGAGACCACTTTGATGTAAAAGTTGCCATACAGTTGTTCTCATAATGGCACAATTCATCTGATTTATATGCAATACTCAGTTGTGCCATTTATATCCTATTGTTTTTTTCTCATCCAGTTTTATGCTTTAAACCCTTTAGTGACCCAGTTATTTTCTGCTTTGAATTTTTTGTTGATACCATGTGTTTTCATTAATGGATGCATGCTGAATCATTGAGTGTGTCTGAATTTTTGGTAGGTCCGATGGGTTTTTTTTTTCTTGCCCCCTCCCGCAAGCCTACCCTAAGTGTTTAGTGGTACATATGACCTACCAGTAATTATACCCCTGAGTTCCCTGCTGGGGTCTATTGGTACATATGTGTAACAAATAAAAATTTGCAAAATTTCTATTTTTCCTACCAAAAATTCAGACACCTCATACAGTACCCTATAAAAACAGCAATTGGCGGTACACGCTCGTTTCCTCAGTTTCAAACAGTCAGAAAGCCCCTGCCAAGAGGCAGCATGCACTGTCAGTGGTAGAGCAGCTTCCTAATAAACCCCAGAGGCTGACAAAGTTCATGGTCGCTGTATGTACCGCTGAGCACTAAAGGGATAACTCATACTGACTTAAATGATTTGTCCTTTTGGCAAAGTGACCCCACTCAAAATGGTTATAATAAAAAAGCAATGTGGAACTGAGACTGTGGCTTGACTTGTTCCAGCCCGGAGTGGGGCTGGGGGCCAGGCACTGACCAAGCCCGGCTAACATGGGGTGGGGGCCCAGGTACTGACCAAGCCCGGCTAACATGGGGTGGGGGCCCAGG